>NC_061118.1:46734051-46738491 GCF_002878395.1 Capsicum annuum
AATGAATGGAGCTTTAATGGGAGAAATAGAGTTCCTGGAAGTATAAGCTCATAAAGAAATATTAAATTTATGTACTGGTATCTTGGAACAAGGCATAGTCTCATATGAAGACAACGAAAGAACCAGGAAAGAAGAAAATAAAAATTCAGGAAGCCACAAATGAAGAAAATGAAGAAATTATTCTAGAAAGAACAACCACTCCATTAACCTATGAGTCCTCTCAGAATGTTCTACATAATCATATAACTCAGGTACCTTTGTATAATGACCCTTATCCTCCTCCTTCCTATTATCCACCAAGAAATAATAAAGGTGTACCAAGAATAAAATATGAACGTGATCTTAATGCCAATTCAAAACATCCCATTAGTAATTATACCTCCCCCAAAAGATTATCAACATCATATGTTCTAGTTGTTAATCAATTATTCGAAGTTTCTATTCCTTGTGGTGTGCAGGAAGAATTATCAAAATAATAATATAGGAAGGCAATGAATGAAGAAATCGAGGCCTTGTAGGAAATCACACGTGGGAACTAGTCTCACTACCTGAAAGAAAGAGGATTTTCGGGTGTAAAGGGATGTATATTGTGAAGCTTAAAGAATATGAAAGTATCTAGAGGTATAAGGCGAGGTTGGTAGTAAAAAAATACACACAAAAATATAGAGTGAACTATCAGGAAACATTTGCACTGGTGGATAAACTCAATACTATTCTTCTCATCATTTTAGTTGTAAGAAATAGAGTTCGGCTTTTACAATAATTTAACGTAAGAAATGCATTCTTAAATGGTGAATTTTTGAGAAAAAAGTTTATATGGAGCTACCACCGAACTATGGGTAACGCCCCAAAAAATGGGTCCCAGAGCGTCACACGGTGCTTGAGGCTACGAGTAGCCCCAAGCTAACCCTTTGAGCCATTTTCATTCAGTTCAACACAAATCAACGGGGTATCCATAAATAACCCTCAAATATCAACAGAGTAATCATCATCCAAGAATAAAAGAATTTCAGAAAGATAACAAAATACGACTTATTAGTCAACTCCCAACATCTATACTAGTCTGACAAGCCTTTAAGAAAATCAATAAAATCAGCGAGCCATTGAGACATACCCCAACTGAATCATACTCAGTTATCAAATGTAAACAATTTCGTAAAACCAACACCAGACATAATGTCCTTGGAACATGAGGACTCACCACAACAAAGGATGTAGAACAGTGTGCCCGAAGAATCACTGTCGAACCTGAAACTGAGCACCTGAACCTACATTCTGAGAAAATGTAGCCCACATCCGAAGATATGGGTCAGTACCATGGAAAGGAACCGAGTATATGGGGGTGTATACAGTTGTATAAACATCATCATCATAAATATTTATAAGAAATATGCAGGATGTATGAAAGACTCACATAGCCCAAAGAAAATCATCATAATCATGAGAGGATGAAATAAGTACAATAACACATGTGAGTCATCATATAATTTGTCAATCACTTTCAGTTCATCAAGAATATCAATTCTCATAATGTAAATATCATTTAAATCTTTCGAAAGAATAACTTTCACAATTCCACTTTCAAATCACTTCACCATTCACCATAGACACAAGAAAACACACATATACTGGGAGATCCTATAACTAACATAAACCATATGAGCTACATGGAGTCCAACGTACCACCCACATTGGGGAAAGCCATCCTATCTTTTCCATCGAAGTAGGACAATCGATATCAAATCCACACAAACTAGTGATCAGTATATAAATCAGCCTCAGGCTTACTCCTACGGGGGCACGTAGTTCTAGGGAAGTAAGGTCGCTTTATACCTCCCACTCAGTGCTAAAGATTTCTCCTGGACTTAGCTCAGATTATTTCAAATACAATCCACAACAAAATGATTTCAGTAATATATAAATATACATCAGGAGCCATCATGCTTCCCATCTATCAAAATCAACCACGTTGTAGATTTCTTTCATACTCGAGTTCAAAAAAACTCCATTAAGACCCAAAGGTCAAATCATTCAAAATATCTCAAATATTCAACATCAACGTGCTTATAAAACACACTTTCTCAAAAAAAAACAATTTCCAATGGGGATTCACGACCCAAATATCAAAATCATGATAAATATCATTCAAGATTCATGCTTTATATCTCCACAGATGTAAATTCATCTTTCAAAATCATAAACATCAAGATTTCATAGTAATCATCATAAGATATGGGTTCATGCTTTAAATTAGTAAAAAATCAAATAAAAATCATGCCTTTGTAAAGAAAAGTACTTTTGGGAACAAGAACGAGAGAGAGTTCTTGTTGAAAAATCCCACATACCTTGAATGATGAACTTTAGATCGATACTCATTTTTGAGATGTTAATCATGCCTTTGAATGATGGTTCTTGGAGTTCTTGAACTAGGAACTTGGAATCTTGAATAAATTTGCAGAATTAATGGTGAACTTTAGAGGCTCTTGAAGTTGGATGTAGGAGATTAGGATTTTCTTATTTGAGGGAATTTGATGAAATATAACATATAATGCTTCTAATAGGCTTTAATATAGGGTTTGGAAAGATTTTGGGTGAGGGGGAATGACCAAAACACCCTTAAAAATCAAATAATTCTCAAATCTGTCCTTTGGTGGACTATTTTGATAGTCTAAAGTAGATCAACCATAACGTTTTACTCCGATATCCAAATTGGATGAAACCAATTTCATTAGAAAAAAGACTCTCATATCTTTCCATTGATATATAGTATCTCACTCAGATCATTGTGTACAAGGAGTTATGATCATTTGAAGTTGATCCAAAATTTGACTTTTGATAGGTTGAAGTAGATCGACCATTACTTTTTGCTCCAATAGACAAATTGGATGAAACCAATTTCATTGGAAAGAGGACTCACAAAAATTTCAGTTGATATATAGTAGATCACCTAGATCATTATGTATAAGGAGTTATGATCGTTTAAAGTTGGAGAAAAAATACGCCAGGCCTCAGTAGATTTTCCTACACGTTTTACTATTCACTACTATTCACGATTCGATCAAAATGTTCTTAACTCATCGCTCGGGTGTCCGTTTTGGATGATCCACATATCGTTCAAAATCTTATTCGATTCTCTACGCAATGGTGGGTCATACTCTAGGACATTCCACATGAAAAATTTATAATTCATTCTAGAAGATAGAACCCAACATGTTTACGTACAAAATTTCAACGAAAAATTACCCGGAGTATTACATCATCCCCCCCAGGAAACATTCATCCTCGAATGATGCTAGACATGCCAAGATTAGATAGGGAATAGAGCATACAGCTGAAACCAGTCATTAGACTCATCACCACTTCGTTTCTCACTTCGAATGCAACATAGAATGCATAAATTCAAGAAACTACAGCTGAGCACATAATAAATGACAGCTGAACTGCTGCAACTTTTATCAAAAGTGCTTGATTTAGGAAAGAACGGTACCTTCGGCTTGAGCGGAGTTCGCGGAAAATAGGTGCGGGTACTAGGATCTCATATCCGCCTCAGCTTCCCAAGTTGCACCCTCAACAGATTGGTTTCGTCATAACACCTGACCAAGGGAACTTCTTTGTTCCTTAGTCTTCGGACATTGAAATCAAGAATCTCAACAGGAATCTCATCAAAAGAAAGATTTTCTTGAATGTCAGCACTCACAGAGGAATCCACTACCACAACATCTCTAATATGCTTTCTAAGCATGGAGACATGGAATATTGGATGAACAGAGGACAACTCAGAAGGCAACTCGACCTCATAAGCTACCTTACCAACATGGCTAAGAATTTTGTAAGGACCAACATAACGGGGACTAAACTTTCCCTTCTTTCCTAATCTCTTCACCCCCCTCATGGGTGAAATTTTTAGATACACTAGGTCACCAACTTCAAACTCAAGGTCTCTCCTTTTAACATCCGCATATGACTTCTGACGACTCTGCGCAATTTTCAACCTTTCCCTAATCAACTTAACTTTTTCCATAGCCTCAAATACCAAATCAGGACCACTCACAGCCGCTTCACCCACCTCGAACCAACCTATGGGTGATCTACACTTCCTCCCATATAAGGCTTCAAACGGAGCCATGCCAATACTAGAGTGGAAACAATTATTGTAACCAAACTCTATCAACGGTAAGTGATCATCCCAACTTCCCTTAAAGATAAGTGCACAAGCTCTCAATATATCCTCTAAGGTCTGGATGGTCCGCTCAGCCTGACCATCGGTCTGCGGATAAAAATCAGAACTCATAAGCACTTGGATACCATGACCCTTCTGAAAAGCTTTCCAAAATTGTGAAGTGAACTGAGTACCCCTATCCGAAATGATAGACAAGGGAACTCCATGCAGTCTGACTAGCTCTCGGATATACAATCTAGCATAATCCTCAGCAGTATATG
>NC_061118.1:46738591-46741573 GCF_002878395.1 Capsicum annuum
TATGCAGTCTGACTAGCTCTCGGATATACAATCTAGCATAATCCTCAGCAGTATATGAAGTATGAATAGGCTAGAAATGAGCAGACTTAGTCAACCTATCAACCACAACCCAAATGGAATCATGATAGCATCGGAAAGGAGGTAAACCAATCACGAAGTCCATATTTATCTCTTCCTATTTCCACATGGGAATACTGAACTCTTGCATCATACCACCAGGTCTTTGGTGTTCAACCTTAACCTGTTGGCATGTTACACACTTAGCTACAAACGCTGCTATATCTTTCTTCATGCCACTCCACCAATAGATTTACCGTAATTTTTGGTATATCTTGGTGGCACCAGAATGAATAGAATATCGCGCCCCGTGCGCTTCAACCATAATCATCTGTCTCAAATCATCAAAATTCGGGACACACAATCTACCCTGCAATCTCAACACACCATCTCCCTCTTGGGAGAAAACTTCTACTTTTTGGTCCTTGACTGACTCCTTCAGTCTGACCAAACAAACATCTAAGTATTGCTTTTCTTTCACTTCCGAAACCAAGGAGGATTCAGAACTACTCTGAACCCATATACTACCTTCAGCAGAGTCAAATAACCTAACCCTCAATCAAGCCAAATGATGTACATCACGAGCCAACTCTTTCTTACCTTCTACCACATGCGAAACACTACCCATAGACACTTTACTTAGGGCATTCGCCACAATATTGGCCTTGCCTGAATGGTACAGCACACTCATATTATAGTCCTTTAACAATTCTAACCATCGTCTCTACCTAAGATTCAATTCTCTCTAGGTAAACACATACTGCAGACTCTTATGATAAGTGAAAACATTAACATGGACAACATACAAATAGTCTCCAAATTTTCAAAGTAAACACAATAGCAACCAACTCAAGGTCATGGGTGGGGTAATTTTTCTCATGGGATTTCAACTGTCTAGAAGCATAAGCTATCATCTTACCCTTCTACATCAATAAGCAACCCAACCCAACTCTCGAAGCATAACAGTACACCACAAAACCATCAACACCATCAGGTAAAGTCAAAACAGGGGCTGAAATGAGTCGAGTCTTCAACTCCTAAAAACTCTTCTCACAAGATTCGGACCACAAGAACTTCACTTTCTTTTGGGTCAACCGAGTCATCGGAGATGCTATAGAGGAGAAACCCTCAACAAAATGGAGGTAATAGCCAGCTAAACCCAAGAAACTTTGGATATCAGTCAGAGAAATAGGTCTAGTCCAATTTCTAAGAGCTTTGGTCTTTTGGGGATCAACTCTAATACCCTTAAAAGAAATGATATGACCCAGAAAAGCATCTGACCTTAGCCAAAACTCATACTTACTGAACTTGGAAAATAACTTATGATCTCTAAGGGTTTGCAAGACAGTTCGGAGATGATCAGAATGTTCATCCTCACTATGGGAGTACACCAGTATATCATCGATGAACACTATGACAAACATATCAAAATATGGTCTGAACACTCAATTCATAAGGTCCATGAAAGTTGTTGGGGCATTAGTTAACCTAAAAGACATAACAAGAAACTCAAAATGGCCATAACGAGTTCGGAAAGTGGTTTTCGAGATGTCACACTCCCTAACTTTGAGTTGATGATAGCCAAAATGAAGGTCTATCTTTGAGAAATAACTTGCACCTTGTAATTGGTCGAACAAATCATCTATTCTCGAAAGGGGGTACTTATTTTTTATGGTGACTTTATTCAGTTGGAGGTAATCAATGCACATACGCGAAGAGCCATCTTTCTTTCTCACAAACAACACAGGAGCATCCCAAGGAGAAACACTGGGCCTTATGAAACCCTTATCCAGTAGATCTTTGAGTTGCTGTTTCAACTCCTTAAGTTCTGCAGGGGCCATACAGTAAGGAGGCATAGAAATGGGCTGAGTATCAGGAAGAAGATCAATCCCAAACTCTATCTCTCTATCAAGAGGTATCCCTAGGAGATTATCCAGAAAAAAATCAAAATACTCATTGACGACGTTAACAAACTAGAGAGTTGGAGTCTCAGACTTGTGTCTTTGACTCTAACCAAATGGTAAATACACCCCTTGGATATAAGCTTTTTAGCTTTGAGGTAAGAGATAAAATGACTCTTGGGTGAACAAAATTCCCAAACCACTCAAACACGAATGCACCTGGAAACTGAAACTTGACCACTCGGGTCTGACAATCAATAAAGACATAAGAAGAATACAGCCAGTCCATACCTAGAATCACATCAAAATCTACCATGTCTAACTCAATCAGATCAGCCAACAAGACTCTATGAAGAACGGTAACAGGACACTTTTTATACACTTTTTGGGCAACAATCGAATCACCCACTGGGGTAGAAACTAGGATAGGCTCAGAAATAATCTCAGGACTCATTTCAAAATTCACAGCAATCAAAGGTGTAAGATATGAGAAACTGGATCCAGGATCCAACAAAGCATACACATCAAACTAAAATATACGAAGCATACCAGTAACAACATCAGGAGAGTCCTTATGTTTCTTGTGAGACAGTAAAGCATAGAATCTATTCTGCCACTACCCGGCAGCATTGCTAGAAGAGGTGCCCTGAGCTGGGGCTGGGCGAGTCGCTGGAACTGGAGCACTAATAGTTTGAGTCTGGGTCTGACGGCGACAGTCACGACGCCCTTATCCATCCTGTGGACAATCTCTAACTCTGTGACCCATGTCACCACATCGGAAACAACCCCTCTTCTCACCTCAACACTCACCCGAATGAGCCCTACCACACTTAGGACACAGGGGATGATTTGGCTTACCACCAGCACTGTACTGGGACCTGGATCCATATGACCTGCTACCTTACTCTTGCCTACCTCTAGGCATGGGAGCACTAGCAAATGATGGTGTTGGCATAGACAAACGATCCTGATACTGAGGGCGACACCTTTCCTGCGATCTAGTCTGACCCTATCCGTGCTGCTC
>NC_061118.1:46744573-46778653 GCF_002878395.1 Capsicum annuum
ACGGACAGGGTCAGACTAGCTCTCTTATTCCCTCTCATTCTATCTCTCTCCTTAATCTTGTCTGCCTCAATTTGTTGGCATGAGTCATCAGCCTAGAAAGATTCATCTCACTATTCAGTATAGCAGACCTACACTTCTTAACCATATAACTAGACACTCCAGTCACAAACTTACTCATACTAGCTCGATTATCAGCCACTAAGTCAGGAGCATACTTAGCCAACTGATTGAACTTTAGACAGTACTCCCTAACAGTCATAGAGCCCTGTCGCAGGTCCATAAACTCTTCCACCTTTTCCTCCCTCATCTCCAAAGGGAAAAACTTATCCAGGAATGCATCCTAGAACTCTTGCCAAGTTGTAGGGACAGCTCCCTCACCTCTACCTTTCCTCCAAGCAACAACCCAGTCATTAGCAAGGTCTTTCAACCTATACGCAGCCAAATCCATACTATTTTCCTCAGATACATGCATCACCTGAGTAATCTTCCGCACCTCCTCTAAAAATAACTGTGGATCCTCATCAGACTTGGACCCATAGAATTTCGGCGAATTCATCCGCATGAAGTCACGGATCCTGGTAGCAACTGAATCACCTCCCTGCTGCTGTAGAGCCGGGGTCGGGTTGGCCTGAACATTTGCAGTAACAGCTTGGGCCAGCGCTTGAAAGGCTACCCAAAATTCAGCATGAGACACATTTTTATTCAATAGATCAGTGGGTTGAGGTTGTTGACCATCATTATTTCTTCTCGCTCGACGTGGAGGCATATTTTTTAAAGAGGAGAGCACGAATCAATAGCAGAGAGAGACACTTTAAGCACGATAGACTTCTGAAAGAAAGAATCATATTTTTTCCTAAAACGTCTTGTATCCTCTTGCTCATAGATATGGCATGCTACACACCGATGATCAAGACTCTACTTAACGCGGCTTGTCAGACTCCCTAGGACAACTTAAAACCTTAGGCTTTGATACCAAGTTTGTAACGCCCCGAAAATAGATCTCGGAGCGTCACATGGTGCTTGAGGCTACGAGTAGCCCCAAGGTAACCCTTTGAGCCATTTTCATTCAATTCAACACAAATCAACGGGGTTTTCATAAATAACCCTCAAATATTAACAAAGTAATCATCATCCAAGAATAAAAGAATTTCAGAAAGATAACAAAATACGACTTATTAGTCAACTCGACAAGCCTCTAAGAAAATCAATAAAACTAGCAACCCATTGAGACATGCTCTAACTGACTCATACTCAGCTATCAAATGTAAATAATTTCGTGAAACCAACATCAGACATCATGTCCTCGTAACATGAGGACTCACCATAACAGAGGATGTAGAACAGCATGCCCGAAGAATCACTGTCAAACATGAAACTGAGCACCTGAACCTACATTTCAAGAAAATACAGCCTATATTCGAAGATGTAGGTCAGTACCATGGAAAGGAATCGAGTATATGGGGGTGTATGCAATTGTATAAACATTAACATCATAAATATTTATAAGAAATATACAGGATGTATGAAAGACTCACATAGCCTGAAGAAACTCATCATAATCATGAGAGGATGAAATAAGTACAATAACACATGTGAGTCATCATATAATTTGTCAATCACTTTCAGTTCATCAAGAATATCAATTCTCATAATGTAAATATCATTTAAATCTTTCGAAAGAATAACTTTCACAATTCCACTTTCAAATCACTTCACCATTCACCATAGACACAAGGAAACACACACACACTGAAAGATCCTATAACTAACATAAACCATATGAGCTACATGGAGTCCAACATACAACCCACGTTGGGGAAAGCCATCCTATCCTTGCCATCAGAGTAGGACTATCAATATCAAATCACCACAAACTAGTGATCACTATATAAATCAGCCTCAGGCTCACTCTTACGGGGGCACGTAGTTCTAGGGAAGTAAGGTCCCTTTATACCTCCCACTCGATGCTAAAGATTTCTCCCAGGCTTAGCTCAGATCATTTCAAAGACAATCCACAACAAAATAATTTCAGTAATATATAAATATACATCAGGAGCCTTCATGCTTCCCATCTATCAAAATCAACCACATTGTGGATTTCTTTCACACTTGAGTTCAAAACAACTCCATTAAGATCAAAAGGTCAAATCATTCAAAATATCTCAAATATTCAACATCAACGTGCTTATAACATACACTTTCTCAAAAAAAATACAATTTTCAATGGGGATTCACGACCCAAATATCAAAATCATGACAAATATCGTTCAAAATTCATGCTTTATATCTCCACAGATGTAAATTCATCTTTCAAAATCATAAACATCAAGATTTCATAATAATCATCATAAGATATAGGTTCATGCTTCAAATTCATAAAAAATCAAATAAAAATCATGCCTTTGTAAAGAAAAGTACTTTTGGGCACAAGAACGAAAGAGAGTTCTTGTTGAAAAATTTCACATACCTTGAATGATGAACTTTAGATTGATACTCATTTTTGAGATGTTAATCATGCCTTTGAATGATGGTTCTTGGAGTTCTTTAACTAGAAACTTGGAATCCTAAATAAATTTGCAGAATTAATGGTGAACTTTGGAGGTTCTTGAAGTTTGATGTAGGAGCTTAGGATTTTCTTTTTGAGGGAATTGATGAAATATAATATATAATGCTTCTAATAGGCTTTAATATAGGGTTTGGACGGATTTTGGGTGAGGGGGAATGACCAAAATGCCTTTAAAAATCAAATAATTCTCCAATATGTTCTTTGGTGGACTACTTTGATAGTTTGAAGTAGATCAACCATAACATTTTACTCCGATTTCCAAATTGGATGAAACAAATTTCATTAGAAAGAGGACACTCATATCTTTCTGTTGATATATAGTATCTTACCCATATCATTGTGTACGAGGAGTTATGATCATTTGAAGTTGACCCAAAAATTAGCTTTTGATAGGCTGAATTAGATCCACCATAACTTTTTGCTCCGATAGACAAATTGGATGAAACCAATGTCATTGGGAAGAGGACTCGCAGAGATTTCCATTGATATATAGTAGATCACCCAGATCATTATGTACAAGGAGTTATGATCATTTAAAGTTGGACCAAAAATACGCCAGGCCCCAGTACTTTTTCCTGCACGTTTTACTGTTCACTAATATTCATGGTTCGATAGGAATGTTCATAACTCGTCGCTCGTGTATCCGTTTTGGATGATCCACATATCATTGGCAACTTATTCGATTCTCTACGCAATGGTGGGTCATAATCTAAGACATTCCACACAAATAATTTATAATTTATTCTAGAAGATAGAACCCAACATGTTTTCGCACAAAATTTCAACGAAAAATTTCTCAGGGTATTACACTATGCGAGAGCACATTTATAGAAATAAGGTATGTTGATTAATAAAGGCATTATACGGCCTAAAAAAATCACCATAAGCATGGTTTGGATGTCTAACATCTACAATGGCATCAGTGGGTTATAAAAAGAGTAACTCTGATCACATTCTCTTTATAAAACACAACAAAGGGAAGGTAACTGCTTTGATTGTGTGTTGGTGATATGGTCCTGACAGAAAATGATTTGAATGAAATGGAGAAACTTCAAAAGTTTTTAGTATCAAAATTTGAAATGAAATACATATTGGACAATTACGATATGATATAAGATTGATAAGGAAGAGACTAACACGCAGCAAAAAAAGTCCACAATTTGAAGAATTAAGGACCCCTTTTGGTGACCACTCTCGAATTCACTACACAACAACAATAATGAAGAAATTACAAGTTGTTTACCACACCAACAGCCAACCCAAATTAATATTATAAACACAAGAGGATGAAATAACATAAACAATAATAATATGGAAACAACAACTACAAACGTCTTACAATAACAAGAGACAACAGTTACAAGAAATACAACAAGACTAAGATAGAAAGATAGACAAATGGAGATGTAGTCTTATGAAACCAAGAGCCTATTCCACTCTTGGACCCTTAACACCACACACAACATAAACCTATCTCTTACGTGACCTCAAGGGAACGGTATCCCTAAGCAATCAATATCTCAAAACTAGCTACCAACACAAGTGATATCCTCACTTGGTTACAAGTGATATCCACACTTGTATGAGTACTCGCGAGAGTGGTCTGACAATATTCATCAAAGTTATGGACAAAACAACCTATCATGTTCTATTTATAAGCTAGGTTACACTTAATACAAAATGACTAAAATGCCCTTAATGAGCCATGATGAAGGGGCGGCCTTGGACTAAAATGCCCAGGAGTGTACATTCTACACATGTTGTGGAACATTAGGGAATAGGATACCCTTCCAAGAATCAAAATACATAAATTTTATATCCACCTAAGTGTGACAAGAAACAAGATAAAAAAAAAGTGTAATCCCTTAGAGCAAGGACCATAGTGTACTCTCGGGTTCTTAATCATCAAGAGGTCAAAGTGCAATCAATATCTCACCTTCCACGGGACAAGCATCATCATGAGGTGTCCTCCTCATCAACTCACAAGCCACATTAACTTTCCTTTATTCCACCACCCTCTCAGGTTGACTATTATCTCCATCATCCTCTTAAGAGGATTCCTCACTAACATTATTTTTGGTTACTTTGTCCCCAACAAAGTAAGGATCACCTCCCACCAACACAAATTTCCTATGGTTTGATTACTCACTATCTTTGTGACCCCAACCTTGATATTTAAAACAAATGATTCCCTTAGGATTGGGAGTGGAATAACTAGTACCTTTAAGCTGTGGAGTCCTTTGGAGTTTTTTGTCAAATGGCTTCTTATCCCAGGGCTTGTAGAACTTGTTGCATCCGAAGTTCTTATTGTCATGAATGTTTCTTTCAACTTAAATGTCTATCTCCACAAGGTCCTTAATTAGATCAAAATTGTGGACAACTAATTGAGAAACAACTTCGCAGCATAAGCCACCCTTGAACCAAGATAGGCAATGATTTGGAGGTTTGACAATATCAAGACGTAGGATCAAGTTTTAAAACTCATCATAATATTCCTCAACACTTCTATGTCCTTGCCGCAAGTTGTAGAGCTTTGTTAGTTGCTCTTATTTGTATCTTTCTGCGACATATCTCTCAGTCATAAGAGCTTTCTATTTATCCCAATCCTTAAGATCAAGATTGTCATTCCTTGCTTATTGCAACCACTTTGTCTCCCACTAAGTAGATGCATAACCTTCGAATTGAGGAATGGCATGTGCGGCTTTCTTTTGGGAAGTTAACTCATTCAGTTGCAAAATTTGAATACATTATAAATCCTAATCAAGATAGAGAGATGGCTCACTAGTCCCCTTGAAACAAAGAAGAGTGATCATGATGGAATCTAGGCCTGTGTCTCTACCCACATTACCTCTTTGGTCCACTAAACCTTCTTGAACATGAGGTCGGGGTCCCAAGTTACCCCTACCATGAGGATCCTGTCTAACTCTTCCCCCTCGACCTCTATGTCCCCCGCTATAAGCTCTTTTCCTATTGCACACAAATTTCATAAAGTGAGTTGTTTTATCTAACACCTCACCCCCATAAGAACCCTCATCCTCTACTTTATCTATATGGATAGGTTGGTTTTGGTTTAGGGGTACCCTCAACATTTCAAGGTGGTCTCGGTTTCGTGGAGTATCATGGTGGACTTGGTTTCAGTGATTTGGATAAGTAGGGATTGGATGATGGACTTATGGACTTGTTTAGGTGGGTTGAACATTTGGTAAAGTGTATCAAAGGTTATAGTAGGTGAGGCATTTGTAGCATGTCCACTAAACGAGGCATTGTAGTTTTTTGGACTTGAAAAGTTGGACTTTAAAAAAACTTCTAAGGTATCTATTCTCCTTGAGAAGCAAACTTCCATTCCTTCTCTTCGTCCCTCCATCTTCTCTATTCTACTACTAAGATCATGTTTTACCCCTATTATGGTCTCCATCAAGGAATCTATAATTACCTATCCCAAAATTCTTGGACTACCTTCACCCGAAGCCATGGTACCTAACAAAGAAATGCTATACAAAACATAAATAACAACAAGTTAGGGTTAGTAAAAATCACCCTCATAAACTCTCAAGCTCACACTTTCTCAAGTAGTACTCAATGGTGTCACAAGTGTTGGTACACCATTTTTACTCAAATAAAGTTACTTGGTCCCCGTTGGGGATTAGGTCAGAATAGATTTTTGTTTGCAACAACTCAAAACAAATATGTACGTACTTGAATCAAAAAGTTACAATGAGTTTCGAAAAGATAAGAGCACTTAAAGGAATGTAGACATGAATAGGTGGACCCAAAACTAACTTACAACCTAGTAGATAATTACTAGTTTGTTAATTAGTAACAGAATCAACAAAAGGCAACTAAGAGGCAAAGATTAGAAATAAAGAAATCAAAAAATCTGAGCTTAATTATGCTGTGTGAACAGTAAAATATGATGATGTGTCAGCCACATAATTGGTCACAGTCCCACATAATTTTTAATCACTAACATGAAGCTTTTGTCTTGATACAATTTGGAATGGAAGAGTTTGTCTTTTGGTGGGAAAATTCAAGTCTTTGAAACTTTTTCAAATTCAACTCAAAAAGGTAAGACTTGACTTGTACTATTCCCACAAAACAAGGTCCTTGAAATATGGAAAAGTGGTTGACAAGTCTTTGAGGTGATGTGTTCAAGACTCTTCACCAATAACTTTTCAACTTTATCTTACACCTTTTTGGATCTATGTTATACTTTATATTAGTCAAAAGATGTCAAGAGGTGAAGAACAACAAGATATCAACAATAATTTCTCAAGAACAACAACAACAACAACATTCACCTCTAATTCCACAACAAATTACAACACACGGCCAAGGTCAAGTCAATCAACACACAGCCAACTTCAAATTTACAACAACAAGGTCAACAACATAAGCTCAAACCCTTAGATCTAGACACTTTAGTGCGGTGAGAAAGCAACCAACACTAGAAATAATCTAAGCAAACAAAATACTACAAGATCTAGTCACAAAGAAATATGTCTCGACCAAGACAATAATAAGACCCAACTTTTGGCCAAGAACATTCTCAAGAACACTTCACTCCTCTTTTTTTTATTTTTTTAAACTCTCAAGCCCAAGATTGATCTTGTTAAAACAAAATTAAAGATGGAACTGATACCAAATGATACAAGATCAACAAGGAAGACACTAACACACACCAAAGATAATCCATAATTTGAAGAATCAAGGACCCCTTTTGGAGACCACTCTCAGATTCACTACACAACAATAATAATGAATAAATTGCAAGATGTTTATTACACCAACAGCCAACCCAAACTAATATTATCAACACAATAGTATGAAATAAGATGAACAACAATAATATGGAAACAACAACTACAAATGGCGTACAATTACAAGAGACAACGGTTACAAGAATTACAACAACACCAAGATAGAAAGATAGACAAATGGAGATATAGTCTTACAAACCCAAGAGCATATTCCACTCTTGGACCCTTAACACCACACACAACATAAGCCTATCTCTTATGTGACCTCAAGGGAACGGGATCCCCAAGCAATCAACGTCTCAAAATTAGCTACCAACACAAGGGATATCCACACTTGAATGAATACTCTGAAGAGTAGTCTCATAATATTCATCAAAGTTATGGACAAAATAACCTATCATGTTCTATTTATAAGTTAAGTTACACTTAATACAAAATGACTAAAATGTCCTTAATGAGCCATGGCAAAGAGGCGGCCTTGAAGTGTCCATATGGACGGCTTTGGAGTCTTGGGAAGGTGATCAATTGACTAGAAAATCAAAAATTAGGTATCTCACTTTTGTCGTAGGCAATCTTGTCATGCGGAGAAGTAAGAAGCAAAATATTCTCGCGAGATCTAGTGCAAAAGTAGAATTTTGAGGGATGGACTGTGACCTGTGTGATCTATTATGAATTAAATATGTTTTGAAAGATCTTTGAAGTGAATCCACAGGACATATGATCTTGTTCTCTAATAACAAGACCGCAATTCAAATAGCATAGAAACATGTTCAACATGATCTCACTAGGCATGTTGAAATTAATCGACGCTTCATTAAAGAAAATTTAGATCAAACTATTATACATTTTCCATTGTCAAGTCTGAAATTGTATCAGGCAAGGTCTTCCATGTGATGATTAGCAAGTTGGGAATGATAGACATCTATCCACCGCCTTAAGAGGGAGTGTTAACATTAGACTATTATGTAAATATGTATTTCTTGGAGTTGGAGTCAAGTATTTCTCCTTATTCTCCTCTAATTTATTTGTTGACAAAGTACTACTTGTATCTATATTTACCCATTTTATGAGATGAATAAAACACCCATACAAAACGTAAAATTCTATACTTTATAATGATAACGGTTGGTTCATAACTCAGAGAAGAACTTTTATTCACTTTATCTATTTAATTTTATATGTTCGTTTGTTCATTATTCTAGAAAGATTTTTCTTTAATTATACATATAAAGTACTTATAGACTTTTGTTTTAGACATGTTATTTTTGGAGCTATAAGAGTATGTCATAAATGATGAGACACAGAATGTAAGATTAAAGATCTTTCAAATATAAAAATGCATCATTATAGAATAGTTTTGTTTTGCATTTACCGAATATATACACAAAGTCGAACAACTTCAAGGCATTACTTCATCTTCCACGAGTCAAAATCTTATTTATTCTTACCCTTTTTATTTCTATTCCATTGTAAAAATATTCTAACTTGTCTTCACCCACTAACAATGCATATTTTGTGGACCAGTGTAAGGAAATTTTATACGTGAAGACCACAAAAATCACCAATGGAAAGTTGGAAAAAAACAAATGAAATAGATGGTTTATTTGTTATCTTTTCTTAAGTCTAATCATGTCCTAATAAAGCAATCATTGTTTTGAAGGGAATAGTAGTAAGTGTTTAATTCAAATTAAGCAATTTTAGAGTCAAGGTCGTGGTCGATTTCCAAGGCCAATTTCCCTTAATGACAAGACCCATGAGGATACTAGGGTAGGGTTGCAATTGTGATTTGTTAAGGACCTCATCTAGTGAAGTGCCAACTTATTTGCATTGCCTACTTAAAAGGCCTTAAGGGCTGTGTTTTATCTTCCCTCTCTACTTTGTTGTAATTGTCCTTTGTTAGAGGAACACTTGCATGTAAAAACTAATGAATAGTATTCATTCTGCGGAAAATTAACAATTGAAATTTAAAGTATCTTTTCTGTTGTGATACTATTTGAATTTATTTAGGAACGAGACTTTCATAATCTCTAATCTCTATCTCTAATTTTTAGTCTCTATATCTAATCTCGAATGTCTAATCTCTAGTCTCTATCTCTAATCTCTAATTTCTATCCTTAATCTTTATCTCTAATTTCTAATCTCTATCTCTAATTTTTAATCTCTAATTTCTAATATCTATCTCTAATATATTAAGGAGTCGTTTGGTTCGAAAATAAGTTATGTTGGGATTAGTTATACTGAAATTAATTGTTCATTATTAGTTATCCTAGTATTATTTTCAGTGGTTGTTTGATTTGTGGTACTAAAAATAATATGCATTGAATTCTTTTTAAGAATAGATTCTTTGTTTACAAGAATAACCTTCACCTTATTTAGCTTAATAATTATTTTGAAAGGAAAACTATAATCACATACATTGAAATAAAAGTTCTATTATATCATAGAAACAAATTTCCCACATATGTTGGACGTTTCAACTGTCACACAAAGATTAAAAATTTCACACATTTGAAGATAGTCAACTCTTCTTATACCGTTGAAAAGCAACATTGAGTATTGAAGTGCTATAAACAGAAATAATATGAATAATATCCATAACACGCCAAGGTAAATTACAGGATTATCTTGCTCCAAGACATGAACATAATAAAACGTGTTTCTTCTAGTAAAGCATGACTTAGTCAACTGCTTCCCTATTGCTAATATCATTAATTGAGCAACCTTGTGCCTATAAAGGCACTTACAATTCAAAGACACACGCACACATATATAACAGAACTTTCGACAACCATTACAGAATTGTTTTTTCTCAATAATATAATGAAACCAATGCTTAAAAGAAATAATTTAACTCCATCAATTCACTTTAAAAAAATATTTTTTGCATTAAATAATAAAGAAGATTAGATGAAACAACACGCTAAAGATTTTAACTTTAATTACTAACTCCTTTCACTCATATTTGTCCACTTTCAAAAATAAATTTTCATCTAGGGGCTTTAAGCTAAAAGTGAAAAAAAAGTTTAAAAGTGTGGTGTAGGTGACTCAAGTCTTAATAATTGAGTGTAGATGACAATTACTTTATTATGGATTAAGAAAGTTGGGGAAGTTTGAAAATGACTCACAAGTTTTTGAATTTATACTTTGATCCATATGTTAGTTAATATAACAGAAAACAGAGGGAAAAAAGGTGTGTTTCTTTTTTTTTTCTCATATGTTGTTTTCTCTCGCTTCATGATTTTTGTTGTTCATTATTGCTGCTTTATTAATCATCTTCTTCATTATCATCATTTTTGGCTTCATTATCATCATCTTCTACTTCATTATCATTTTCATCTTCTTCTTGTCGACCATTGTTGTTGTTTTTACCATTACTACTGCTACTTGACCAATTTTTTAGGTGAAATTTTATTTCAAACATCACTTTCCTTTTCAGCATTACTTCATAGGTGACTTTGGTAAGTAAAATTTTGATTTTTAGTCGAATTTGTCATCTGGGTACACAGTTACTGCTGCTTTTTCAACAATGGATAGAATCCGATCATGAATCCAACATAAGAGCCCAAAGTTTAAGCATATCACTCATTTATTACATCAGATAAGTAATTTGTTATAACAGAAGACTCATATATTGGATTCATGTTTATGGTTCTATAGTGCCCGTAACATGAATTGAATAGAAGGGTAATCTTTTGCAACAGACGAGTTATCTATTACAAATGACTAGTTATCTATTGCAACAGACTGATTATCTGTTGCATCAAACTGATTATCTGTTGCAACAAACTATTTATCTATTGCAATAGATGAGTAATCTATTTGGAACAACACAATACGGCTCCTGCCACAAACCCAACAGATAACCAATATGTTTCAACTCTTGCTATTTCTACTGAATTCAAAATTATTCCTTATGTCCAATCGTCGACATATTTATTTAGAAGAAGAAATAGACAGAATAAAAATTAAATACGAATTAAAACGTCAAAGCCAATCAAATATAATTTTTTTATTAAACAAAAACAAATAAAAATATCTAAGCTAAAAGAAAAAAATAATCTAATTATTATTATTATTATCATCATCATCATCATCATCATCATTATTATTATTATTATTATTATCAGTCGGTCAATCTTCAACCGGCAGCAGCCGGGCCCTCTTCAGCCTATGAATCTCCCGGACCATCCTTGCTCTCACGGCAGCCAACTCACACTGCAGTCACTAAACTTCCTCTGAAGTTCCCACACGGTGTCTTGCAAAATAGCAACGTCCCAAACTGGATCAACCATATCTAGAGCACGCATGAATTGACAAAAAATATAAAAATAAAAGTAAAGAAAAGAATCTAAATATAATACAACATATACTACTAATTGGGTATATTTATACAAAAAGCAAGAAAAGAACTAACCTTAGTCAAGAAAAAGGTATCTGGTCCTTGAAGGGAAACTGGTTAAAGGTGTAATGTGAAAGATAGGATGCAAGAAATAAATATAGTGGAGTAGAATGAACGAGTAAGTATAAACCTATTTATAGAGGATTGAATTTGAATAAGTTAGGAAAAAGGCGCGACTTTTCACCTCTATTTATTAATTATATTCAAACTTGTGACTTTTTTATTACTGTGGAAAGTTATGACTTAATTAAATCAAAAAGTTGACTGACTTTTTGATTATTGTGATAATTCGTGACTTTTCAAATTATTATTATTAATTAATTCTTAAATTTAAAAAACTTTTTTCTCAATTAAACCATTTGTGCAATAGATAATCTATCTGTTGCAACATATAATATATCTGTTGCAAAAGATAATCTATTTGTTGTAACATATAATCTATCTATTAAAACATATAATCTATCTTTTTTAATAATAATCATATACTTTCATTAATCCAATTGGTGACTTTTTTATTATATAAATTAAAAACAGATTTGAAAACAAAAATGGTGAAAAGTCACTACTTGTCGCCTATTTAATATTAACAACAATTAGTCAAATTAAATAACTATTTTTTTATGGTTATAAATAAATTGTGTTTATCATTTATTTCCTTATTATTTTCTGTTAAAAGAAATGATTTAATTAAATCAAGCTGGTGACTTTTTGATTAGTGTGACTAGTCATGATTTTTAACCTTATTATTATTAATTAGTTCTTAAATTAAATAACAATTTTCTCAATTAAATAATAGAAGACTTCTCACCTTTTCAATAACCATTTATTTTAATAAAATAATAATCATTTTAATTGAATTGTGGCAACAGATTGTATATCTGTTGCATCAGATAACTCATCTATGGCAACGGATATACCATATGTTGCAACAACTCGACCATCTATTGAAAGAGGTTTTCTTATTTCTTCTAACAGCTGATTCATCAGTAGCAACAGATGGAAAATTTGATTCATCGGCTATTTTGAATGTGTTAGACAAAAAGTCACGACTATTCACCTTTTTTTAACAATCATTATATACCTTAATAAATAAATTTAAAAAACAGATTTAAAAATAAAAAATAATGAAAAGTCACAACTTGTCGCCTATTTAATATTAACATCAGTTATTAAAATTAAATAAGCATTTTTACGGTTATAGATTGTGGTTTATCATTTATTTCCTTACTATTTATTTACGAATCGCTTTTCATATTAAATAATCGAAAAGTCAAGAATTTTCACCCTATCAATAAAAATAACCCTATTTTTATTAATAACCGTATGTTGCAATATATGATCCATCTGTAGAAAAAGATTAACATCTGTTACAATATATGGTGCATCTGTTGCCACAAACGCTCAATTCCTACCTCCAACCATCGACATGTTAAGAATAAGGAATAGACAAAATAAAAATTAAATATTAAATAAGAATTAAAAATTTAAAGTCGATCAAACATAGCTTTTTGAATCTATACATTTGGTTCCTCCCTTAGGTAAATCTGATATAATAAAGAAAATACATACACTCAAAGAAAAAACATAACCTTATTATTATTATTACTATTATTGTTATCATTATCATTATTATTATTATTATCAACCTACCAATCATCATCCAGCAGCAGCAGGGCCCTCTTCAATCTTGCTCTCATGTCTCCCAACTCCTACCGGAGTTCGTGAATCTTCCTTTCAAGTTCCTGCAAGGAGTCGGACAAAATCACCTTGTCCAAATCTTGATTAGTCATATCTAGAAGTTTGTGTTATGTATAATTACATACCTTAATTAAATTGTGACTTTTTGAATATGTAATTTAAAAAAATGGATCTAAATACATCATTTTATCTTTTATTGTATTTTTGAAAGAAAAGAAAAATTCTTTAAAATAAATATAACAGATGGGTAATTTTTTGCAAAATATATTCTATCTATTTGATAATTTACAACACATCGACAATCTTTTGCAATATATGCACATATCTTTTTGACTATTTCCAATAGATAAGTCATATATTGCAAAAAATTGATCATCTGTCGTAACAGATGTCTATAATTGTTTGATAATTTTAACAGATGTCTCATCAATTGCAACAGGTTAGTCATCTATTTATTCGAATTAAGCCATAGATAGGCTAGAAAGAATAAGGTGCGTGCAGATGGATGGATCCACTTTTATGTGTAGGAGTTATATATTATTAATAAGGTCATCGAGACAACACACATAAAGTGCAATATTTTTGTGAATACATTTTTTAACCAATTAGGCATTGATCATTCAAACAAGATCCTGCATTGTACAGTTAAGTATGATAGATTCGAATTGATAAGGATGAGGGGCCCATGCCCTATTATGAATTACTAACGACTGCTACTCATGTTTATGCGTATTAAGTTTTGAGAAGAGATAAATATTTGGTGTCATTGCAGAGATCCAATAGCAGTTAGACTTAAATTTAAGTGTGCATTGGACTTTGAGATAGCCTTTGAAGCGTCATACTGAATCAAACAAGAACAAAAAAATAATAGAAATTTCCATGGCCCAAATTTATATGGAAAGATTGTTCGAGAAGATAATTAAACGCCAGAAGAAGCCATAAGAGAATGCCTATGAGAGAAAAGAGAGTTGATAAAAGAATATATCATCTTAGAATTAATTGAAGCAGAAACATAGGGTAGTAAGGAACTTTTAGCGAATCTGGCTGATGAAACTGAACTAAAACATGAGAAATCTGAATCAAGTGCAAATATGAAAGTGTATCCAGTAATGAAAATTCATCTATTGTCGCAATCAAAGAAAAATAATGCAGATGGACACTTTGCTAGGGAGTTGCGACTAGGTAGCATGGTTGGGATGATCCCTATATAGAAAATAACAGAACACCAAGAAAGCAGCTTTGTAGGCACTGAAGGTTGTAATGATGTATAGTAAGTCAAGAAAACTTGCACCAAGAATAGTTGCCATTAAAATAAGGAATCTAATCAAAGACAGCAATTACTTAATTTTAAATTGCATTCCATGTCTTCTTGTTTGTGGTTTCTATTAGGTCCACTGCTCTTAACCTGATCAGAACCACAAACAAGATTAAAAGGCAGACTAAGTTCATTACTTCCTAAGCAATATGGATATAATTGATTGTGTTTTCTTGCCTTAGTATACTTTAAACATATCTTGGAGAAGATCAGATGCTTCTTGTAGTACGTGAATCCCAATAATTTTCAAGCTTACCTATAGCTTGTTGATTTGGTATTCAAGCTTGTCATTGCCATCTTTGAGGTTAGTATAGAGTTCTTGGAATTTTGTGAGCTCGTTAATGAGGAACATTTCCTTCGAAGTTGTGGCATTGTAAAAGGCCTGAAGGCTTCATGAACACTTTCTTCAGAAGGATTAAATGATACATGGAGGGTCGCTATATTTGTTTTAGGTCAACGTGTTGATGTACACTCAAGCAGCGGTCCCAATAGTTGAACAACTCACTCTCTCTCGCATTGTTCAATGCAGCTTGTTTAACCAACCTTCAAATGATTTGATAGGATAATGAACCTGGAATTAGTGAAATCAGTTTAGATCAAACATTCTGAAATTATATAACGTTTGATCTAAATTGATTCCACTAATTCAAGGCTCATTATCCTATCAAATCCTTTTAAGTTTAATTGAACAAGCTACATTGAACAAAGCTCGAGAAAGTGAGTTGTTCAACCGTTGGGACCATTGCTTGAGTGTGCATCAACACATTGACCAAAAAAGTCGCGTCTAAGTTGACGATCACATTGATGGCCCGTCAGTAGACTGACGGTCCTTCGAGTGGACCATCGCTGAATATCCCAGAATGTCATGTTCTATTAGGGGTTGAAGGTCAAGTTGGTGGACAGTCGCTGGATCAGCCGTCCGTCGAATAGTCTGTCACTTGATCTTCTAAAATCCTGAGTTTTAGTTAATCTTGATGGCCAAGTTAGCAGTCCGTTGCAAGTCTAACAGTCCACCACTTGGACCATCGCAAAATTCACTTGGCTCTTTCATTCTATTTTGGCCTGATGGTTGCCCTGATGGTTCGTCATATGGCTGACAGTCTTCCATTTTGACCGTCAGCGGTCTTTTTATGCTACTTTTCCAAGTTTCTTCTGTGGCTTACTCCTTAACCTAAAAACACTAAAATCCAGTGTTAAATACAACATCAGTTGCTTGAAAACGTACAATTATCCCAAGAAAAAAATGTAAAATATTCCATCAAAAGTCAGAACATCAACACCCTCAACTTAAGGCAATTACTTGTCCTCAAGCAACTCAGCACCAAATTGCATACCTGAGCAATACAATGACAGCCACGCAACTATTGAACTAGATTTCACAAAACCATTTACTTATCATCTCACCCATATGGGCTCAATACATTAGTGTTTATAACCGTCATTGTTCCAAATTCGGCACACATACACAATCATGAATTTAATATCCTTCGAAAATCAGAAAAACCAGGTGTAACTCAAGTTGCCCTCACAGTCAATGAATCCACCACTCACTAAATTTTTTTAGATGAAGTCAAGACTCTCACACTCAACAAGGAAGTAACAAGCATAACATATATACCCATAGGTTTGCTCTTATCATCTAATGCTCCCATATGGTTGATTCACTAAGATCAAACAGGTCTTTTTTCATGCTTGTAATGAGGCTCTGGAGCTAGGTGAGGATAAATTTTAGGACTAGTGACTCAATAATGAAGAATTAACTCTCTTTTCCCTAATATTTTACTCACTAAACTACTATTTTACCAGCTTATTTAAAACCTCAATTTCTTCACACTTCACCATAACACCCTCTTTTCCTTTTTTTTCTTTTTTTACAGGCTTCAGCCACCCTCAACTTATGATGATGTAGTTAGTCAAGGTGCACAATATCTTAAATAGACCAGGGCCAAATGCTTTAGGCTAAGCTCTAAACCAACTTTCTATTAGATGGATAACATCTTTACAATAGCCACCCTCAACTTAGGTATTTTGCCTAAGTTAGGGTACACAATGTTCGATATCAGACCAGGGCCAGAATTAGGTGTTAACAACCTAAAGAGAGTTAATTAGAGTTATTGGTGTTTGAAGAAAAACTACTCCAAACTCAAAAAGGGTTCAAAAATGGGAAAATCGTTTTGGTGGGGCTAATTATTTTGGCTAAGTGGACTGAAAGTACAAGGAGGCCCACTATCACATCTTATTCCCTCAACCGTAAAACAGAATCAATGATGCAAGCTAGTTCTAGGTACTAAACTATGTAAGAACTAACACAAATACTCACCCACACAGGCAACTGAGTCAAACTCATTTTACTGCTCTTTGAATTACTATCACATGATCATGTACATCTTACATATTAATGCCAATTATAGAATCACTAAAGGCTTCTCACATATGCTAAATGACTAGAGTAAATAATCACACATACATGTTCATAGCTTTATGTTAACATCATTTATGATCCATATATACAACAAGACTGTAAAAATAAAAGACACTTCATAAATAAACATTAACAAATAGATATTTACATCACAACCTAAGAAAAAAAATGCAATCCTAAATATCCTGGTTCTCCTAAATAGCACACCGGAGGGAAAGAACATCGGCAACAAAAACCCCTATGGTACAAGTACAGCCCCCCCTACACACACACACAAAAAAAAACAGATACTTTGTCCTCAATTGCATAAAATTGAAGTACAGGGGAGGGGAAATACTTGTAATGCCTCTTATTCATCTGAGACGTCTGTGAAATATAGTGAGACTTTAGTGTCCTCTCCTAATGAAATGTTGACCCTTATGGTGGTGGGAGTACTCATAAACTCATCCTCCAGAATCGGAAGGATCACATCCCAAACAAGGTTTGAACCACCCCAACTAGCTGGGGCAGAACTAGTATATACACCAGCAGCTTTATCTTCCACTTTCTTCTTTTTTCTGTCGTTATCTCTTCTCAACCTTTTTGCAGCTTTCTTCATGTCATACTGCTCTCTTTCTTTTGGTGTCATTACTTTTCTCTTTCTTCTCCTAGCAGCTTTTATTTCTACACTCTCATCAACTTGCTTCTTTTCTTTATTTTTCAATGGCTTTCCCAACAAATCAATGATCCCTTCATCGTCATCACTCATCACTGGGGCTGGGTCAAAATGGGTTACTGAGACTGCTTGCTCTTCAACTCTGCTATGTCAGCTTGTTCCTATTTAAACTCCACCATGAACTTGGCCAGGTTGAGAATGGACATTGCATCTAGCTTTTTGCTGATACATTCTTCTATGTGGTCCATTCTTAATTAAATGTTTTAGAATGGAAAGATTGCTTCTGCAAAAATTTGATCAACAAACGGCTTAAACTATAAAGCCCATGTGTCCAGTTTTTTCTAAAACTTCTTCTATAGCTTCACCAACTTTGTGAAGTTCTCCTGCGTTAGCCTATATTCTGTGAACTCTGCCCCACTCATAGGTGGTGAAGACCCTGACCCAACAGAGATACTTGGTGGCACATACTCAGGTGGCATATATATGGTGATAGGTAATGGCATACCTTAAGGAATTTCTGAGGTATCTAGTGCTGGTGCGGAGTAAGTCTGGTAGGTTAGAGGCTGAGTTACCCTCATCTTGAACTTTAAGTCATCTTTCAATTTCTCAATGTCCTATCTATGTGTAGCCTGAACAACCCCCCAAATCAAAGACACACCTACTTCCTACATAACTTCGTGATCAAACAAAGGGAATGATAGTGCTTTTACCACTTTATGAGCCCTCACAAACATTTCATCAAAAACCATTTGGCCGAAATCAATTTTCAGCCTTGAGATCAAACTAGCAATAAGAACAACCCTGTGACTATCCAAGTTTGCATAAACTCCTATTGACATCAACCTCAATCAAACCACAGCCCACCAAAACTTAGCTCTGAAGCTAAGGGAAGACTTCGTTATACACTCACGTGGGTTTATTGCTCAGGAGGGATTACCATCATCAGTCAACAACCTATCCAACCAAGGTCTCTGAGTAGATGTGGAGGTTAGCCAGTACTTAAGATCATGAACGGCAGGTGGAGCTTCGTAGTCAGGCCCAAATAGCATTTTATTAATTGTATGGGCTGAGATGTCAATGTCAACTCCTCGGACTAGAACTGACTCCCTATTTGGAAAGTCTGAAAGCTTTGTCACCTTTGGATAATCCATCTCTATCAGCACTAAATAATTGGCAAATAATTCTCTTACCAGATTCTACTGATATGAACCAGGAGGTTTGCTCATCCAGGCCAACTCATACTCATTGTACCAATGCTCCAGTTTAGGATACTCATGTAGCTCAGTTGTCACTATCTGGTACTCCTCAGAGAATGATCTTTTGATAGACCTACTTGTTGTTGGTGTCAATCCATCATAGAATTTATCTATTACTCCCTCAAGTTACCATCTGACTACCTCCCTTATTTAAGGATCCTTACTTTTAATCATATTGGCATCCTAAGGTTAAGTCTCCACACCAGCCATTTTATTTTGTACCTCCACATTAGTAGCCTCAGTTTTAGCCTCAACTGGCTTGGGATGAGATGTTTCAACACTTGCCTCATTGGGGCTCGAGCTAGTACTCTTGGTGCTGCTCTCACTCCTCTTCAGACTAGAAGAGTGTAGGAAGTAACCTATCTCTTTTCCTACTATTAAAGGCTGGTGCCTTCTCACTCCTGGCCAATAGAAGTTTACATGCCATAATGTTTATGCTCGTGTTCATCCTCGTGCTCGGCCACCACTCCTGGTCAATGGAAGTTTATGTGCCATAATGCCAGAAAAGAAGTAAAAGGAATGAATTGGAAAATAAAACAGTTAAAAAATTGGCTTGACGATCATCCCGACGGTCTGTTGATGCTGTGATGGTCAACTGGACTGGCCATCAACCTTAAGCAGTATGTGCTTATTTGTTAGAGGTTTGCGATGGTCGAACTGGTGGTCTGTTGTAAATATGGTGGTCTACCAAGTTATCTGTCTCCCCTTATCCAGTGAGTACTATTTTTAAAACTTCTACGACGGTCCCCCCGACGGTCCGTCGCAAGTCTAGCGGTCCTCCAAGTTGGCCGTCACAACCCCTTCTGTAGTTTCAGATTCCACTTCGACATTTTGTCTAAAACTTGGTGTACAATATTTAATTTAGCACAAAAATGACACCAATTTTATATTTAAGAACAAGTTTTTCTACTTCAAACACATGGGTTACTCAGACTTCACCTAGAGCAGATTGTACAACATGATTCAACTTTTGAGATCACCATTAAAACTAGCACAAGCAAGGAAGGTTTTATTTTAAAAACCAATAACTTATTCATTTGAAAATAAGCAATTCAACATAAATAAATGAAGTTATGATCATACCTTGATTTTGTAATAACTTCCCTCTACTCACTTGCAACTTTAAAGAGTAAAAATAAATTAGGACTTTTATCAGTGATTGCTACTTTGGTTGTGATAAAGAGAAGAGAAGAATAGGTTTGCTTAAATAGGGGAGAAAAAGATAGGAACATTCCTAGAGGGAAGAAACTGATTCTAAATTCAATGAATTCAGAGGGAGTTAAACAGTTTTAGAATTTGAAAAGGTACCAATGTCTTTAATCATTTTCTTTTATTGGTTTAAAAGAAAATTGGATCGGGTTCTTGATGTTTAAAAAACCACTAAGAATTGCTCAACCCGACCCGCATTTAGTGTTTTATTGATGGCCCTCTTGACAGTTCGTCGGATGTCTGACGGTCCATCGGGGTGGCCGTCGCATCTTACCAGAGACCAAGAAATTATGCATTGCTGCGATGGTCCATCAGTGTCATGAAGGTCTGCCAACCTATCCGTCGGTACACTCTAGTAACTCAGAATTTTAGCTTCAATGCAACAAAGGAAACGACGGTCCATCGAGGCATCGATGGTCTGCCAACTCGACCGTCAAGCCTTATCCAAAATGTCTAAATTTTTTACATGGCTTTGATGGTTCATGTGATAGTCCGTCGGGATCCTGACGGTCCGCCAATCCTCCTGTCAACCCATTTTAAATTATAGAACTCCTTTCTTTCTGCATTTTCAGCCCTGCACACTTCACAAACTTCTTACATTGCACCAAAAAAACAAATAAATTCTAACTATGATTACAATAACACTTGGTGGGTGCCTCATAGTAGTGCCTGATTTAATATCACGACACAGTTATCTCGATTACTCAGACTTCATCGATATAGATAGTAACTATTTACTTTATCAAGTCCATTGGACTGATATACAGCTTCACTCATTGCCCATTGACTTTGAAGACACTACCATCTTCATTTTCAAGTTCAACTACTCTAGAAGAGTAGACTTGGTTGACTTTGAATAGGCCAGACCATTTGATTTAAGTTTACCTGGGAACAGCTTCAATCTAGAGTTGAATAGAAGTACTTAATCAGCTTTCTCAAAGTCTCACTTTGCAATCCTCCTATCATGGTACATTTTCATCTTCTCTTTATAGAGATCTGCTCTTTTATATGCATCAAGACGAAACTCGTCTATCTCATTCAGCTGCCTCAATCCCAATTCTACTATATCATTCCAATTCAAGTTCAGCCTCCTAAGTGCCCACAGCACCTTATTCTCTAATTCAATTGGCAAATAACATGTCTTTCCATAAACTAATTGGTACGGTCACATGCCGATAGGTTTCCTTAAAGCTATTCTATATGCCCATAAGGCATCATCAAGCTTTCGAGACCAGTCTTGTCTGCTTGCATTCACCGTTTTAGCAAGAATTGCTTTGATCTCTCTATTCAAAATCTCCACTTGCCCACTGGTTTGTGGGTGGTATGGAGTTGCTACCTTATGTTACTTAACACCATACTTTTCTTAGGTAGCTCAAAATACTCGGTTGTAAAAGTGAGATGAACTGTCACTTATGATGGTGCGAGGTACCCCGAATCAAGAGAAAATGTTCCTTTTAAGAAATGTAACAACTTTTTTCCCTTCATTATCAGCCAAAGAGATGGCCTCAACCTATTTTGATACATAATCGACGGCGACTAGGATGTATTTCATTCCATATGAGGTCACAAAAGGCCTTATAAAGTCGATTCCCCAGACGTCAAACAACTCTACTTCCATTATTTTGGTCAAAGGGATCTCATGGTGCTTTGAGATTGACCCATGATATTGGCATTGGTCGCATCTCCACACGAACTCAAACGCATCTTTGAATAAAGTCGGTCAATAATAGCCACTTTGCAACACTTTCCTAGCAGTCCGATCACCCGCATAGTGACCTCCAACCAAAGAGGTATGGCAAGGCTTCCAAAGTGTTCAGCATGTTTACCTCTGGGACACACCTCCTTATAATATTATCTGCACAGTGCCGAAACAAGTATGGCCCATCCCAAAAGTAATGTGTCACATCATGAAGAAACTTCTTTCTTTGATGGAAATAAAAGTTCTCTGAAATAACTTCTCTCACCACATAGTTTTCGAAGTATGCATACCATGGCACTCTTTCTAACACATCAGCCAAGATTTCCTCATCTTTAAATTCATCATCAATTTCTAGCGTACCCTCAAGTTCTTGACCTCCCTCTAGTCTGGACAAGTGGTCTATGACTTAATTCTCACATCCCTTCCTATCTTTGACTTTGAAATCAAATTCTTGGAGAAGCAATACCCATTGGATTAATCTTGGCTTTGCATCCTTCTTGTCCATCAAATATCTCAAGGCAATGTGGTCTGTGTGACCACCACCTTGGTGCCTAATAGGTAAGCCCAGAACTTCTCAAAGGCATAGACAACTTCTAGAAGTTCTTGTTCAGTAACAGTGTAGTTCTTTTGAGCACTATTTAAGACCTTACTTGCATAATAGATGGGATAAAACATTTTATCCCTCTTTTGGCCAAGTATAGCTCCAAGTGCAACACTGCTTACTTCACACATAATCTTAAATGACTTTAACTAATCCAGTGCAACAATAATAGGAGCACCAACTAATTTCCCTTTAAGGCATTCAAATGCCATCATGCACTCATAATCAAAATTGAACTTATCCTCTTTCTCTAAAAGTTTTGCAAAGTGGATTTGCAATTTTTGAGAAGTTCTTTATAAATCTCTGATAGAAGCCCGCGTGACCAAGAAAACTATGTTCCTTCTTTACTGAAATGGGAGGCGGTAGCTTCTCAATAACCTCGACCTTAGCTAAGTCAACCTCGATACCCTGGGCAGAAATTTTGTGTCCAAGGACAATGCCCTCCTTCACCATGAAGTGGAATTTCTCCCAATTAAGCATAAGATTAAATTCCTTATACCACTACAAGGCTCTACTCAAATTCACCAAACAAAGCTTAAATGAATCACCAACTACTGAGAAATCATCCATAAACACCTCTAAGGTGTCTTCGACCATATCAGAAAATATAGACAACATGCACCATTGAAAGGTAGTGGGTGCATTACACAATCCAAACGGCATCCACTTAGACGCAAAAGTACCATATGGGCAACTGAATGTCATCTTTTCCTGATTCTCCAGGGCAATAGAAATCTAGTTATAGCTAGAACACCCGTCCAAAAAACAATACTAACCTCTTCCCACTAACCGATCAAGCATCTGAACCATAAAAAGCATTAGTAAGTAGTCCTTCAAAGTCCATGAGTTAAGCTTATGATAGTCCATGAAAACTCTCCATCCAGTCACCAGCCTCAGCAAAATCAACTCATTTTTCTTATTTGCTACAACAATTATGCCCCCCTTCTTGGGCGCACATTGAACAGCGCTTACCCACTTACTATCAGAAATAAGATAAACAACTCCTGCATCAAGCCATTTGATGATCTCCTACTTAACCACCTCTTGGATAGGTGGGTAAAGACGACGTTTGTGCTCAATGGTTGGTGTGCAATCTTCTTCTAGCTGAATCTTATGAGTGCAAATACCTGGAGAAATGCCAATAATATCCGCAATAGTCCTACCTATTGCCCTTTTGTACCTTCGAAGCACAAAAATAAGTGTCTCTACCTACTGCTCATCCAAATTAGCCAATAATCACAGGTAAGGTATTCCCACTGCCCAGAAACTCATACCATAGATGGCCTGGTAGCTCTTTTAACTCCAACATCGGTGGCTCTTCAATCAAGGGCTTAGCCAGTGATATTGGGCAGTTTTTAGGATCAAGATCCATCTTGTTGAGATCATAAGAGTATGATACTATTCCTATTAAAGCACAGATAGTATCCTCATACTCTTCAATGCCTTCACTATCAAAATTCATTAAGACTATAGCTAATGTATCAATAGAAAATTTCTTTTCAATCGGAACTTTCTACTCATCCTCATAGTAGACATCAACAATAGAGAACATAATCATTTCCTTGTGCTGATTCATAGATTAGCACACATCAAACTGAACCACTTCATCATAAGCCTAAATAAGAGCCCATTTGCTCATAAATCAATAAGCATACTCCCGGTTGTGATAAAACAGCGACCCAAGATTATGGGTACCTTAAAATCCACCTCGCAATCCAGAATAACAAAATCTGCATGAAATATAAAGTTCACCACCTTTGCTAACACATCATATAATATCCCCACTAGTTTCTTCACCGACCATCTGCCATCACTAGCCATATATTTGTGGGTGTAGGATCCCCCAAACCCAACTTCTTATAGACAGCGAGTGGCATCAAATTGATGCTTACTCCCAGATCATATAAAGCATTGGCAAAATCAAGAGACCCGATAGTATAAGGAATCGTGAATGCTCCTGGGTCTGCTTTCCTTTACACCACAGACCTTGTTGATATAGCACCTCAGTGATGAATATTATCTACTGGATCATAACTCACTACTCTCTTCTTTGTCACCAGGTCTTTCATAAACTTAGGATACCCACGCATCTGCTCCAATGCCTTTACTAAAGGCACATTCACCGTCAGCTGCTTCAGCATAGCCATGACTTTGTTAAACCCTGTATCATCCGCTTTCTTCTTCAATTTATAAGGGAAAGGATCCATTTTTTTTGGGAGAGTGGTAACCACTAATTCCTTCTCCTTTATTTTATCTTTTTCTAACCCATCAACCTGTTGATGGTTAGAAAGAATGTCACTACCATCAAGCTTTTTGGGCTCCACTGGAAAACTTTTTTCATGTTCAACGTCCTCTTCAATCACATCTTCAATCATAGCTTTGCCCACAGAAGGTCCTGGTAATACCTTACCACTCCGTGTAGTAACTTCCATACAAGAACCATCATTACAAGGATTCTAAACTGTATCGCTTGGCAATGTTCCCCTCTTCCTCTGATTTAATATTGTTGAGAGTTGGCTCGTTTACTTCTCTAACTATTTGATGGGATATGAGTGTGATTTTACTAATTGACTCATGGAATACAAATCACTCTTCATATTAGTCACCCTAGAGTTGGTTGCCTCAACACCCTTTAATAGTTTCTCCATCATGTCCTCTATAGACATTTTTCCCGAGCTTGTTGCAATATTATCTCGATTTCATAGAGGTACATATAGTCCACTCATGTCATTTTTATTCTTCAAAGTCCATTGGTCCCTATCCTGGTAATAGTCCAACCTTGATTTCCTTGGATATTGCCTCAGAAACCCCCCAGATTATTTAGATAGTTTACCTCTTCTTCTGAATCAGAATCAGCTCTGCCTTGGGATGCAACAGCTCTCACCTTCTCTATTTTTCTTGATAATAAATGCTTAGTCAGTAAATCCATCTGTGTCTTCAAATGTGTCATATCCTGATCAAGCTCCTTCTCTTTTTTGTGTTGCTTTGTAGTCATACCAACAAACACAGTAAGGCTTGCTACCACAGAATCCCTGGTATGCCAAGATCTACTTTGTTTAGTTATCCTATCGAGCATTTCTAGGCTTCTAAAAAAGTGAGATCCATAAATGATCCACCTGTAGCATTATCCATGACTGGCTTCGTAATAGAGTTTTAGGCCCTATGAGAATTTCCATCAAATGAATATCAGTCATATTATTATTCGGACACTTCATTAGCTTTTTTTTAAACCTCACCCAGGTCTCATAAAGAGCTTCGGTTGGAAGTTGCCAAAAGTTGTTGATCTCATCCCTCAACTGTACCCGTTAAAAGATGGAAAGAACCTTTCTAGGAAAGCCTCTTTCAACTGCCTCTAGTTGGTTATAGAATCAGGAGTCAGCCCATTAAGCCATAGTGTTGCCTCCTCAAACAAAGACAACATAAATAAATGCAATTGAGTGGTATTCTGGACAACTCCTAGGTTATCAAAAGACTTGAAAATAGTGACAAAGTTCACCAAATTCATGGTAAGATCATCTCCTATCCCCTTTAGATAAAGGAGTTGAATCATCATGCTGGTAATATTAAACTTAGGTTCGGGTGCCAGAAGTGGAGAAATAATAGCTCCAGTTGCACCAGTTCCATCCATTCTATCCTTGTCATCATTAAGATCAAACTACACAGGTTGGCTATCCTGCCTCATCCTGAAGAGACGATTCCTATTTACATTACGATTCACTTGTGCAGCCGCATGCTCTGAACGCCTTGGGTTGACAAAATCCAAAAAGTCATCATCTCCTAAATCATCATCATCAGGATCAGGATGATGCACTAGTTTACCACCATGCTGTTGATTAAGCTGAGCTCTAGCCAAGGCGGCTAGTCTTTCAGCATCTTGTGGATCTGCCATTCTGCCAATCAGCTGAGGTTTTGGGTATACTGGTAATAACGGTTCACCTAACCTTCGTGTCTTTGGCATACATAATAATCACCCTTTAAGTAGCAAAAACAATAAATAAAAGTAAAATTTAGGAAACTTGACCAAAGGTCAATTAAAAACACAAACTTAATTGACAATCATATTCCCTGGCAACGGTGCCAAAATTTGATATCCCCAAATTACACCTCTGTTGCGAGAGCGTAAATGGTCGCTATCAACTATAGAACCCAACTACGTTGGGTGTCAAATTCAACAGGGAATACCATGTTCACTAAGCATTACGGTTGTTATCAGACTGTTTATCGAAGATTCTATAGCAAAATGGGTTTTGATTTACGAATTATATCTAAATAATTATAACAGAGTTGTTCCAACTAGTGATTCCTTAATAAATAGCAATTCAATAGGATTAAATAAACTAGAGTTATGGTTACCAAGATGTTTAAACAGTTGGGGTTGTGAATCATCTTTGAGTTCCAATTAATAACTTCAATTGCAAGAGTAGTTGAATCCTACTGTTTACCTATTAGTTTCTCAACCTAAATGGATAGTTTATCCTTTAATTCTCACAAACTTAATGAATGTATTGATTATTCAACTACTTTCTTATGTAGGTAAATCCCATTAAGGCATCTGTCCTTAATCTAAAGGTTAAAGCCTCTAAATTCTATGTAAACCCATTCTTTTCTCAACAAACATTTTTCTATTCGAATAAGTGATTTTCTTGGGATCACCTTTCAAGTTTGCAACCAAGAAAATTCATTAAAGTGTAGAAGGATTTATGCAAGGTCAATTACCTACAGAACTCAATTGCATTCACAACCCAAATCATTTATTCACATTAAGGCTTTCATAACCCTAATTATGGGAGCTTAGCCACATATCTCCATATAAGAACAAGAAAGAGATTTTATTTCTCATAAATAGATTTATAAAATACTTACAATGAATCAATTATTTGTTCTTGAATATTTAAAATAAAGTATGAATAATAAGTTTAGATCTATAATTCTAGCTGTTTCTCAAAAAATACTACTTACAATCATATTCAACATTGAAAAAATATGATAAAGATAATAAAATAAAACCTAAACTGGGTATTTATATGTTCCCAGGTACAGAGTATTTAAAATTTAAACTCAGAAAAAGCCACATCTACGTTGACGGTCACATCGACGGCCCATCGATAGACTGACAGTCCCTCAAGTGGACTGTCGTTGAATATCCCTAAATTTCATGTTCTGCTAGGGTTTTACGGTCGCATTGGAGGACCTTCGCTAGATCGGCGGTCCATCGAATGGTTCGTCACTTGATCTTCTGAAATCCTGAATTTTGGTTAAGCCTAACGGCTAAGTTGGCGGTCTGTCGCAAGTCTGATAGTCCTCCACTTGGACCATCGCAGAATTCACTAGGTTCCTTTATTCTATTTGGTCTGATGGTCAACCTAGTGGTTTATCTCATGGCTGACGGTCTGCCATTTTGCCCGTCATCTGTATTTTTATGCTATTTTTCCAAGTTTCTTCAGTAGCTCACTCCTTAACCTGAAAACACTAAAATCCAATGTTAAATACAACATCAGTTGCTTGAAAATTTACAATTATCTAAATAAAAAGATGTAAAATATTCTTTCAAAAGCCAAAACATCAGCTACGTAGTCGCAGCTCCCTAGCAAAGTGCCAAGCTGCACTATTTTTCTTTGAGATAAACAGTAGATGAATTTTTCATTACTGGATACACTTTCATATTTGCACTTAATTTAGATTTCTCAAGTTCTAAGTCAGTTTCATTGGCCAGATTCTCTATGACCTCCCCTCCTATTCGGCGTTTCTTCTTTAATTATCTCTTAGATGATATAGTCTTTCATCAACTCCCTTTTTCCCTTGTAGATAATCTTTTACCTCACCTTATGGCGTATAATCATCACCCTGAGCAACATAACCATATAAATTTATACTAGGTCAATAACTATATTGATTTCTATTCTTGGTTGTAGTAGTGGGAGGCTTCGAAGGCCCTCTTAGAGTCCAATGCACCCTAAATGTTAGTCCAATTGCTATCGAATCTTCTTACAAAGCTACCAAAACTTGATCCCGTCATAATGCTTGACACATAAATATGACCAATAACCATCATTAAATCTTAACAGGGTATCAGAACCATATTCATGATCCCTCAGCCTTATCAATTTGGACCTATCAAACTTAACTTTAAAATTACAGATATTTTGTGGGAATGATCAGTGACTAATCAATAAAAATCAGTATACTCTATATGTGTTTCATGATAACATTATCAGTAATACATACCTCTCACATATAAAGTGGTTCCATCTGCAAGCAGCTTATTTCTCTGAACCCATCTTTACTGTAGCATCTTGTGTTGGTCAAGCAAAAGTTGATCAACTTTTATTTCCTTATATCTACAAACAAGAGAAAAAAATTGATGTCAAACAAGAGAAGAACAAAAAGCACATTATCCATCTATTGCAATAGATTATCCATCTATTACAATATCTTCCCATCCGTTCAATAGATTGTAATCTGTTGTAACAGATGTGGTGCCTATTACAATAGATGTGAAGTCTGTTGCAATAGATATGTAATCTATTAGAATACATCAAACAAGCCTTACTAGTGGTTTCATTTGTTCCAATAGTTGCTCCATCTATTGCAACATCAACAACAGCATCAGCAACAAAGAAACAGCATCAACAACAACATCAGCAACAAAGAAATAATATCATTTATTCCAACAGCATGAACAACAAAGAAGCAATATCATTTATCCCAACACCATCAACAACACCACACCACAAGTTCGAACAACAACAAGTCCACCAACAACATTAATAACAGCATCAACAACAAAGAGATAAAAAAATACATACAAAAAAATGATACTAGGCTCTTAAACTTTTCCCAACAAATGACTTTTTTCGCATGCTTTAATAGAAATAATGGTTCATTCATTCAAGACTTACAAGTAATCTTTCCTTCAATTTATTTAAATAAATATGATATGGGTAAAGAGTAATTAAAAAAATAGATATAAATAACTAATATGAATAACTAGCAAAGAAGAAGACAAGAATGAAAGAGCAATAGTGAACTATACTTGTAATATCAAAAGAAAGGGGATCAAAATAGTAATTTTAGTCGAGAAAAGATATAGATCAGTTTAGATCTGAAAGGATCCTTATGAGAAAGAGGAGTAAAAAAAAGAGACGGTTGAGATAACCTTAAAGAGAAGAGAAAGAAAAAAAAAGAAAAATGACTAAATTTAGGGCTGAAGGAGAGATAATTCTAGATATGGGTTTAAATATTCATTAATATTAATCAATAACTTGAAAGGACAAGAAAGATAGGTAACATTTAAAAGACAATATAAGACTACTCAACGAGGATATTTTTGAGTTATCCAAGAAATATTTTTTACCACCTTAGTAATACTATTTTATCTTTCCTCTTTTGGACAAAAGATTGTTTTTAAATTAACAAAAAATCAAATAGATATGTCATCTGTTGCAACAGATATCACTATCTATTTGAAAATTTCCAACAGCTCAGTCATCTGTCACAACATATGCAAATGTATACTTGATAATTAAATCGAATATGTCATCTGTCAAAACAAATATCAATATCTGTTTGAAAATTTTAAACAGCTCAGTCATCTATCACAACAAATGCAAATGTCTATTTGATAATTAAATTAAATATGTCATCTGTTGCAAAAGATATCAATATATGTTTGAAATTTTCCAACAGCTCAGTCGTGTATTGCAACAAATTTCTTTGCAATTGATTTAGTTAGAACTAGATATGAGAACATAGGGTCAACTACAACTTTAATTGTCTCTTTGCAATTGCATAATGTTGGTATTTCATTTCTCCTGACCTGAGTCATCAATCGATCACTCTGAGTTGAAATAATTCATATTAACTTATTAGTGATCTAATACCTTAATTGATTTAGCTAGAACTAGGGATTAGCTCATATGGTCAACTAGAATTTCAATTGAGTCTTTGCAATTGCATGATGTTGTTTTTCCATTCCTCCCGACCTGAGTTGTCAACCGATCAATCTGAGTCAAAATATTTTGAAATAACTTATTACTGAGCTATTACCTAAATTTATTTAGCTAGAACTAGTGATGAGTACATAGGGTTAACTACAACTTTAATTCAGTCTTTATAATTGCATGATGTTGGTATTGCGTTCTTCCCAACCCGATTTATCGATCGCTCATTCTGAGTTGAAATAATTCATATTAACTTATTTTTAAGCTAATACCTAAATTTATTTAGCTATAACTAGAGATGAGTAAATAGGGTCAACTATAACTTTTAATTGAGTCTTTGCAATTACATGATGTTGGTATTGCGTTCCTCCCGATCCGAGTCATTGATCAATCACTTTGAGTGGAAATGATCATATTAACTTATGGTTAAGATAATACCTAAATTGATTTATCTCAACTAGGTATGAGTACATAGGGTCAACTACAACTTCAATTAAGTCTTTGCAATTGCATGATGTTGGTATTACGTTCCTCCCGACCTGAGTCGTCGATCGATCATTCTGAGTCAAAATGATTCATATTAAATTATTTTTAAGCTAATACCTAAATTGATTTATCTATAACTAGGGATGAGTACATAGGGTCAATTTCAACTTCAACTGAATCTTTGCAATTGCATGATATTGTTATTGCGTTCCTCCCGACTTGAGTTGTTGATCGATCACTCTGAGTTAAAACAATTCTTATTAACTTATTGTTAATCTAATACCTAAATTTATTTAGCTAGAACTAGGGATGAGTACATAGAGTCAACTACAACTTTAATTGAGTCTTTGTAATTGCATGATATTGATATTACGCTTCTCCCGATCTGAGTCGTCGATCGATCACTCTGAGTTGAAATGATTCTTATTAACTTATTGTTAAGATAATAACTGAATTGATTTATCTAGAACTATTAATGAGTACATAGGGTCAACTAAAACTTTAATTGAGTCTTTATAATTGCATGATATTGGTATTGCATTCCTCCCGACCCGAGTCGTCAGTTGAAATGATTTATATTAACTTAATGTTAAGCTAATACCTAAATTTACTTATCTAGAATTAAGGAGAGTACATAGGGTCAACTACAACTTTGCATGAAGTGGGTATTGCATTTCTTTCGACCTGAGTCGCTAATCAATCTATCTGAGTCGAAACATTTTGTATTAACTAATTATTGAGCTAATACCTAAATTGATTTAGCTAGAAATTGGGATTATTACATAGGGTCAACTTTAAATTCAATTGAGTCTTTGCAATTGCATGATATTGGCATTGTATTTCTCCCGACCTGAGTCGTCGATCGATCACTTTGAGTTAAAATACTTCTTAATAACTTATTGTTGGGCTAATACCTAAATTGATTTAACTAGAACTAGAGATGAGTATATAGGATCAACTACAACTTTAATTGAGTCTTAGCAATTACATGATGTTGGTATTGCGTTCCTCCCGACCCAAGTCATCGATCGATCACTCTGAGTTGAAATGATTCTTATATTTTAAAATTTTAAAAAATAATTAAGATCAATTCAAACCAAATTAATAATTTCAAAACATGTCATTCTTTTCCAAAAATACAAATCATCCATTTGGGGAAAAATATTTAATCATTTCAAATCTTGAGTTCTCACTTGTTTCTTTCTCTCTCAATAATACAAACAACAACTTCTCAACATATTGCTCAACCCTTCAAAACATATCGATTTTCTTCCCATTTCAGACCACATAGTTATTATTTTCAACTTTATTCTCGCTTGTACCTGTTGTTTTCTCTGTCTTCACAGGTAACAAAGTTCAAGAAGAGTTCTACATTTGTTCTTTATTCTTGAAATTAGGGCTTTTTAGTTAATTATAAAAAAGAAGAATTTTAGTTGTATTATATTCGAGAATGGGTTAACAATTTTTAGTGGTAGTCCATTTATTATTTTATTTCTCTGAACCCAACTTAAAAGATTACCCATATACTGCAAATTATGAAATAGGTGGGTAATCTAATACAACATATTGTTAATATGTTGTGACATGCAGATCAGCTGTTGAGACAGATAGATCATATGTTGCATAAATTGACTGTGTTAATATGTAGCCCAACTGACTGCAAATTATTATATGATTTAAATGTATCTGTCTTTCTTTTATAGGTTGTGCATCCTTAGATTGTGCCTACTGAGCAGGAGTTGGGGATGACTTCTTTTATTGCTCTAGGTTTTGTTGATAAAATAGCAGACCCAATGGTGGAGTTAATAAAGAAGGAATTTGATGGAGCAACGGCCATAAGAAGAGGAGTTAGGCAAGGTCAGCCTAATGTTAAAGCTCTTCATGACCAACCTACTGCAACAGATCCAGATGCTTCTTCTAGGGATGTTGCTGGTGGAGTTGTTGATGTTAGTGGCAGCCATCCTAATGCTGATACTATTGCCAGTCATGATGATGAGCATGTTAATGCTCAAGAAAAATAAATACTTTTGAAATCAAGCCTTACACAGGTCCCTCTCACCCTTACACCGGTCCCTCCCACCCTTACAGTGGTCACTGTCACCCCTCTTCACCCTCATGCTCTCATTACCAATACAAAGTATGCAAGGAAAGACATGATAAACTCCTTGAAAAACTAAAGGCCATTGTTGAAGTTGCTGAGGAATTGAAATCCAAGAGGGGTGTCATACCATCCAAAAAGGTAAGGGAGCCATACACTGCTATAGTGGCGATTAGGAGGAAGAAAAGAAAAATTAGCTAAATACTCTCCAATTTGAAAACAAAAAAAATTACAACTCCTCCTTCTCCAAAAGTTGTTGAAGTTCAGGGGCCACTGAAGAAGGTGGACATATACGCGGCACTTGGTGATGAAGAGAAGAAGGAACTGCAAAGACCACGTATGCTAAGAAGAAGAAATATAGTTGATGCCCAAGACTTCAAGAGTATGACAAATATGCATGAGTGGTACGCGAACAAGGTAAGTTTACTTTTCCGAACCTAGCCTGCTAGTCTACTCCATGAAGAAGAAGCTATGTAACAGATGTGTAATCTGTTACAACATTTGCGTATTCTAGTGAAACTGGTGGTGGTTCTGTTGCAATAGATTAAACATCTATTGCATAACTTGTGTAAGCTGGGTAATCTGTGAATAGATTCAGAGAACCCTCTGCAACAGATAGACCATCTATTGCATCTTTCCACTTTGTTTTTCTTCTTTACAATTACTAACCTATTTAAAAATTATCTTCTTATGTCACAGTATGTTGATGAAATTCTCTACCTCATGAGGGTATGCAATTAGCGTACCCGGATGCTTATAATGTTGCTGATATGATAATGGACCTCAACTTCTATAATAATTTCAATAATAGGTACAATGTGCTCACTAGGATAGCTAAAACTCCCGATCTTCCCGGATTTGATTAGTTAGTTTCTACGTACAAATGGGATAAAAATATGATTAACTATGTTAAGGAAAGAGGCCATATCCACACGGCAAGAGATGGACCAAGGAAAAGAGAATTCTTGCAGTCATAAAC
>NC_061118.1:46781653-46843771 GCF_002878395.1 Capsicum annuum
GTTTATGACTGCAACTTACTTGTCTTCGATGACTGTAATTTTTTCACCCTCATGCAACCACTGTTGGAGTTTCTCCCAAAATTTTTGAGACAGAGTAAATTGATAGATCATTTCCCAATAAAAGTGTTGAAGATGAAATCATGGGATTTTGATGGTTGAAACAAGGACATGGACCTTCAAAAAATAAAAATGGTACAGCGTACGGGCCATACATGCTTGCATACATCGAATGTTTGCTGACCAACACAGAAATTGCCGATCTGCGCCACGCCATTATAGAAAAGATGCAAGAGGTCTTGTCTTATAGGGTACTAACTAGATGCTTGGATCCTGTGTATAAAAAAGAAGTACAAAGACAAACACCATAACAATTTTTTATTTCAAACCACTTCATTTTACATGTAGTGGCAATTTTTTATGTTTGACGAAAGTTGAATTTTTTATAATGCAACAGATTGTCTATCTGTTGTAACAGATAATATATCTGTTGTGACAAATTGATTATTTGTTGCAATAGGTTGATTATCTATTGAATTATACAGATGTTTCTCAGTGTATCTGTCGCAACAGATATATAATCTATTACAACATATAGTCTATCTGTTGCAACTGATAGGTAATCTATTGGAACAAAGTAAAATAGTAGGAAGACCTGTTTGATAATTTCAACAGATGATCTACATATTGCAATATATGTCTAAATTTGTTTGATAATTTCCAACAGATATGTCATTTGTTGCAACAGATGTATTATACGTTGTGATATTTGAATCTATTCTATTTCAATTAATAAGTTCAAAACTAAGGATTAAATTATATTCATAGAAAACATAAAACAAATTGAAGCCTTCAAAAATTACATGAAATAACTCAACAAATAAATGAAATGTAAAAAAAATTTTATGGGTACAAATGATCTACTATACAAACAAATCAACAATTTAACCTTTGGTGCCAACAATTCCCAGGGAGAGGTTATTACTTTGACAAAATCAAGCTATAAAGATATACTCAATTCGGACAAGTTGTTCTTCATCCGGTGATATGGAATTTGGCTTTGGTCATCGTGGATCTTTAATGTCTCTTACATACGATTTCTACACTTTCGCTTCTCCATATTTCCATAAAAAAGCAGCATACCTTTTTCGGACTAATCCAACATCAAGTCTACCATTTGGTACTTATAATCCATCGCTAAGTACTCGGCGTAAGCAGCAACAAAAAGACCACAATCCTTGCATTTTAAAAAACTGGATAATCTATATCTTGCAATTAATGTAAGCATTGTGAAATTTATAAAATAAAACTAAATCATGATACTTACAGGATACCAACGGGTTGTTCAGCAATTCCTTCAACATATTCTACATCAAATGAATTACCCATTTTATCTTAGTATCCTTGAATCTTTTACCAATCAGTACAAATCTTTTGATCCAAAAATTCATTTATATCAAAGTAAGTAGGCAATACTTTGGCCATCTTTTGTATCTCAGACTCAGATGACGGCCCAAAATATCTTCTCTGTAACATCGAGTCATAAACTCGGATACGCCTCTCTTTTAGAACGACGACAGCCAACACCCAATAGAATTCATAACGACAATTCATTGAAATGTACACGTCGACAACCAAATACCAAGGTAAGCCAAGTGGAATGCTAAAACCTTTGATAATGTTGATTAAACATTCCTCATTTCGTAAAACTTCATATTGTTGTTGACAAAACCTATCGTAGGCATTATTGATTTAAACTTTCTACAAACAATTGCATGTCATGTATCTGTATTGTTCTTGTATTTGCAACTTGACCTTCTTTCAGAGGTAGTAAAAAATGACATCTATATGTTGCACATATTATCAAATATTTCAGATTACGTGACAGTAAAATTAATACACACATGCAATTAAATAAAGTATTAATTAATAGTAATATGTATGGCATTTAAACCTCATCATTCCAGTAATTTTTGAGTTGTGACATCAAATAGAACTAATCCTTTATTCCAGGATGTGCAATAACAAAGTCGAACATATCAAAATCAAGACTCAATTTATTAATTTTGTAGTGTTTGTCATTTTATTTTCTAAATGATTTATATGTGTTAATGTCATGCTTTTACAACAAGATTTGTATAAATCAATATCCTTAAAAATAATTTATGTACCAGCCGGTATGATGCTTTAACAGCCCATCAGCAATCAATTCTGGATAGTCATTGATCAACTTTGTTAGTTTTTTTTAGCCTCATTTGAGATGTTAAACCCTTCAAATGGGTAATTCTTCTGTTCTCCCAAACTGATAGGCTTTATTTTTTATTCTTCCATGGAAGCAGTTGATGGATTATCAACTGTCATATTATGTCGTTCAACAGTAGCTTCTACTGTGACATCCACCTGGAAAGTCAGAATTATCAATGTTAATCACAGATATACAACAGAATATCTATCTATTGTATCAGATGGATCATCTGTTGGGATAAATTTGAACAGGTAAAATAGAGTTATATGATAATTTCGAACAGATAACCCATCTATTGCAACATATGACTCCTCTGTTGGTATAAGTTAAAACAGTACGAAGACCTCTTTGATTTGCTGAAACAAGCGAAAATATATTGCAATAGATAATGTATCTGATACAACAGGTTAGATGACAGTTGCAACAGATGTAATTATCTGTTTGATAATTTTTAGCAGATGTATCATCTGTTGAAATAGATATGTGCCTGTTTATTTATTATATTAGAACAGATGATATATATTCACCTTCTTCAGCTCATGCTGCTCTCCAGTGGCCCTTATACATTGATCCAATATGCATGACAAAGATAGAGGAATTACAATTTTTCTTTTTTCGATGCTTGATGATGCCTTAGAAATTTCTTTCCTTCTCCTCTTAGCCACCTTGATCTCTAGTGGAGTGTATGGATATGAAATCTTGTTTGATAGAATGACACCCCTCTTAGATGTCATTTTCTTTACAGAAGCAGTTAATGAATTAATAGCATTAATCACTCCATCATATTTCGTCTTGTAGTCTTGACATTTGCATGTCGAACATTCGCTAGAAGTGAAAAAATTTGTATAACTAGTATGACCATAATCATAATGATTTGTTGTTCCAAAAACTATAAGAGGAGCATCATTAGTCCTAACAGAAGCACCACTACCACTACCATCATCAACAACAACAAGCCCACCCTCCAAAATTATTTTTCTTATGATGGTTTTTACTCCAAACAATTTCTTCTTTAATCTATCAATGACCCTAGGGTCCGATAAAGTTTGCACAGACCGTAAAGTAAAAAAAAATGGTATTTTCAACTCTCGATTGGTCAAAACAAGCCACGGATGGACAGTCAAAAATAAATCAGTACATATATTAGAATGATGATGAAATCATTTCAAGAAATCATTAATTAAAATAAAAACTTAATTAGAATTAGACTTACTGCTTCCTTCGGGGGGTGAAGAGGTCAAGAAATTTTATATTTTTATCATTTTTGGCCCATAACCATCTCAGAATTCTTGGATAGGAAACTTCTTTCAAGTAGTTCACTTGTTGTCTCAAATAAGGAATGGCTTCAAATGCCCAAGCCTATAAAATAATGCCAATAAATCAAAAGCATTATTGAATAAAAAAATGAATCATGTCATAATGAAAGAAATATTTACCATGAAAGCTCAAGAAAAGCTATATAAGTTGACTGTCTTTGGCGTTAACGGGGTCTACAAATATTTGACAGTCATTTTAAAGCTTTCATAACTCCAAGGATAGCTGTTAAATGCCTCAAGATCCTCAGAGAGCTTTATCAAACCAAGTGGTATGTTGTTGTTAACATCTCTCGCTCAAAGAATATTATGTACAAACCTAACCAAGCACAATGATTTCTTGTGCTTCTTTGAAAGTCTTTTATATTTCAATGCTTCTGTCAAATTTATGTTTTTAAAGCTTGGACCAACAAGGGACACCAGGACATCATGATCACTCGACTTGCCTTTGCCTTTTTGGGGTGTGTGAGGTGTTTTTTTAAGGTTAGAATAGGTATAACTTAAGAAGGAGAAGGAGAATAATATTTTAATCCAGTAACTAGGGCAAACTCCCTCCAACCAAAACATACAGGCATGCCACACTAATTTATCCACACCTTATCTATCTTATCTTTGTTTTCATACATAAACCTACGCTTGAGAAGATCATATACCATTTTCATTTGGAAACTATCATTGTTTTCCTTCGGCAAATCAATATATTGCCCAAAGCAGATGTCCCTAAAATAAGCTTCCAAATTTTGTTCTCGAAGTATTTTTCTGAAGGAATCAAAAGATTTTCCCATGGATGACTTAACCACGAAATCACCCGTTAAATTTATGGCACCATCGCACTGTATTCTCACAAGATAACTATCAATGCTAAAGGTTTTGACCAACTCTTCGGTAGAAGGGCTATTAGCATTTGGATCATCTCTTTTGAAATAATCCTCCTCCCCATATTCATTATCTTCTGCTTCTAATTGAGATAACACTTGTAAAACAAGCTCATAGAGTGGTGGATATATCCTAGCTGCTTCATTTGTTCCTTTACTTGGACTTGATTTAGTTTCTTTTCTTTTGGGAGCCATATAATCTAAAAATAATAGGAATATAAAATAGATTATAATTAATTAATGCATCATTAAAAAAAAGTTAACAGTATATCTGACATGTACAATAGTAAAATTATAGTTCCAATAGATCATACATCTATTGCACCAGGTACGTTATCTGTTGCAACACATAACTAACCTATTGCAATGGATGAGTAAATTATTACAACAATAAAAACAGACCACTCATCTATTGAAATAGATGACTGGTATGTTGCACTAGGTATGTTACCTATCGTAATATATAACCAATCTGTTGCAACGAATGAGTAATCCATTAGAAATAATAAAAAGCTCACTCGTCTGTTGAAATAGATCACTCCTCTGTTGCACCAGGTAGGTTATCTATTGCAATATATAACCAACCTATTACAACTGATGAGTAATCCATTGGAAACAGTGAAAATAGATCACTCATCTGTTGCAGCAGGTAGGTTATCTATTGTAATATATAATAAAACTATTGCAACTGATGAGAAATCCATTGGAAACAATAAAAATAGATCACTCATCTGTTGCCAAATGAGTTATCTTTTGGAATTGTTATCAACTATCAATATTGCTTAGGATTTTTCCAAATAGAAGAGTCATGTATCGTAACAGAAGAATGGTCTGTTAGATTGTTCATCTGTTGTATCAGATTTTTATTGTTGCGTAAGTTTTTAATCTGTTGCATCATATTTTCATCTGTTGCATTAGATGGTTCATCTATTGCATTAGATAGTTCATCTGTTTCATTAAATGATTCATCTGTTGCATCAGATGGTTCATCTGTTTTATTAAATGGTTCATCTGTTGTATCAGATAATTCATTTGTTACAGAAAAAAGTACCGAGATTTTTTTTAATAAAACAACAACACTATCACCGTTTAATATCAAGTACACCATTTTTATCAAGAAAAACAACAAATCAACCAACAACACCAACATAACACTCATACTAAGAACATTAACGGTGACCAAAAATCACGAACATTGTTGTTTTGCGTTTGTACAAACACAAACAACAAAATTAAAATTCAACAAACTCAACAGACACCAACAAATCAAACCAACAGTTCGACAAAAAGAACTATAATAACAACAAAAAATTATATTTTACACCAAAAAGAGTAGAGAAGAAATGGCAGAAATTAGGATTTTCTTCAGTCCACATTTCAAATTTAAGCAAGAAATATTGAAATTGTTAACTAATACTAGAACAAAAGTTGGCTCAAGTTCCTGTTTTTCTTCATAACTAAAAAGACATAATTTTTTACCTGTGAAAGAAGAAATGGGACGACAAAGAACTCAAAGTTATTGTCATCGGAGAACACTGTTGTCACATCGATTGACGGTTGAAAGTAGAAAAGAAACTCGCCCAACTATTTTTTGCTGAAGGTTGATATCCCTGGGGATTGAAGGGAGAAATTTTGCAGAACTGTTGGTTGGGGGAGAGAGAGATGAGAGAAATGGTTGATGACTTGAAGAGGATAGGGATGTGGGTTGATTTATATTTTTGAAAGTGGGTTGATTTGTATCTTTAAAAAGATTAGAAAGTTTTGAAAATCTTAATCAAGTTCACAATTAAGTTAATCAAGTTTTTTAATTATGTTTGACCCTTTAAGTTGGTCGATGTCACTAATCTTTCATTCAAGACTTAAATGATACCTTTCCTTCAATTTTCTCTTCTATCTATATATATTTATATATATATATGTGTGTGTGTATGTGAAAAGGGATAATTGGAGGATAATTTTGTTATTTTATGGATTTATCCCAAGGTAAATTATGTTAGAATTATTTATACCACCCAAGGATGGGATAACTTATTCCGGTACTATTTGTTATTCGTGGGGTAAGTTATTCCAAACTTGGCAACCAAACAAGGCACAAAAAATTTTATCCCGAGATTATTTGTTTTAATACCTTACACGAAACTACTCTTAAAAGTATGATGACTCTTAGAAATGTTGTTTGAACGTTTTGCCCTTCGTTAAAGGACTCCACCTTAGACAAAATTGTCTTTACATATTTTTTCAATTAATTGTCATTAAATTATTATTATAATATTTAGTATTTCAAATTAATCAAAGTCCTTTTTTATCTAGTTAAGAAATTATACTGCCAATATTTGGGAAGAAAAAATATATATGGTAAGAAATATCAGGAAAACTTATATTTAATCCTTGAATATATGGTAAGAAGAGTTCCAATCTAACGTTATTTATTAAAAACTAAAGTCATTTAATTTACAGCTAAAATTTTGTAGGTGTCGTTTTTTCTTATTCTTTTAGAGTCGTTTTAGAATACTCTCAATTAACTTATTATTTTTCTTAATATACAACCTTTTTTTTAGGTGTCCAAAAAAAAGTTTTCTAAGTTTTAGGAATACGCTTTTATGTCTAGCATCTAGCATATGTTCATGACATTCTTTTAGTTATGATATTTTAGGTAAGAAATTATAAAATTTAACATTTTTATACTAATTAGAATTTGTCATATATAAAAGAACTTCTATAATTCTATTTAAGTGAAATACAACTCTTCTACATCCAAGTTTTTTCTTTTTTGTTTTTAATTTAAATCATTTGTTGCATTCTTTATCATCATCTTGTTTGTCTTTTTCTTTTATTTAACAGCTTTAAATTTATATATGAATTATACCTGATCAACAATTGATATAGATATCTCCTTTTATTAATTTTTTGTGTTTTTTTTTTCAGTTAAAAATATATGATTGAAAAAATTGACGAAATGAGTATATCGTTGCCGAACGAAGTAGCCGAAAAATTTAAAGCCTTATCACTTCCTTTTTTTTTTTTCATTTTCTTTTTTTTTTCTTAAAAAAAAATATTTGTGGATCTTTTAGACTTCACGATTTTATCATATATCATAATTTGTAATTTTAAGTTCATTCATTGAATGATTACTATGGAATGAGAACCTAGATCGAAGTCAAAAAGATACCTCCAAATTTTTAAGATTTTGATCTCATCTTTTATCTAATTGTTTTAAGATATTGCAACCGAGCTTAATTGTAGTTTTCTTGTACTTTTAGTACATGTGTAACTTGAAAGGTGAATGACAATAATTTTGGATAAATAAAACGTTAAAATCACATATTTGCAGGGAAAGATTTTGTAAAAGCTTTAAGGATTTATAAAAGCTTTTTAAAAGTCGGAGGAAAATCAGTTTCCAAGAAACTGAAATCATCAACCTAAGCCTCATGTAATTGACACCAAGTGACAACTTTATTTACAATTAGCAAAGCTATGCCATATTTCTATTCTAAATTTTGTACTATTGAGTCCCATTACTAAAGTCGTTCAATAGCATTTGGTGCTTTTTTTCTTGTCTTAGTTTTCATTATTTCTATTTTTAATTTTTTTTATATGATCGACTTGTCATTATTGATTGGTCACACATAATTAGGTCAGGCAGGTTTGGAGTTTGGAACAAATCCTTTTCGTTAGTCTTTTTCCTTATTATTTCATTCAATTTCTTTTAGAAATAAAAAAGTTTGATGGTTATTACTTTAGTTTAAAAGAGGATTTACGTATAGTACTTTGCTTAATATAAAAAAAAAAATGGAACTAATCTATGGATATGCAATAATCGTTTTAACCCATAAATCAAACCTAAGAAAATGTAATTGGTTCAATGATTTAGGTTTATTGGATTAACTGTTTTTAAATGATTGAGTAAATTTTTTACTGGGCCATTGATTCAATTTTCGGTTCTAATGTTTCAATTGATGGTTAAATCGATAACCCAATAAGATTATACTAAAATTATCTATTTATCCTTATCCCTTGTTGTATCATAATCACTTCAGATTTTAAATAAAAATCTTATTTTCTTTTAGATTTTATAGACGTTATTTTGGTATTGTTTTTAGGCAAAAATCTACTTTATTGGCTAGGGCAATTGCTGGTAAGTTGTCTAGTAGATACCGAAACTATTGAAAAGGGTCTTATAAGAAAAAATGAAAAACAACTATCATAGTGAAACCAATAATGCTAAAACTACTTATTGGCTTCAACCACATATTAGGCGGCGAGGTAGGAGCAGCAAGTTCCAAAATGAGGAATAATCATCAACTTTGTAGCACCACTTGTTGGTGTAATATACCATAAATTACAATAGTTACAGTTGAAATAATAAAATAAATAAAAATTGAAGAAAATAAGATAATCTTCTTTTTGGCTGAGACACGAATAAATCGCTCTTTTTAAGGAGATTCAAGCCCACTGTGGCATAATCTACATCGACCAGAAATATATCTCATGACTTGTCCCCTCCAGGATACAATAACCTATCAATGATGTACAACTCAAGCAACTCCAGATTAATTGAAGAGTCCAAAGCTCCACCAGACACAGGTGCTTCAGCAAATACACCTTCTCAGTAGGAGCCCGGGATACCCAGCGGCTATTGTTGAGCTCCAGATTGATTCGAGGCTCTCCGAGTCTGTTTTATATATTTTGGTATTGTACAATAGTCAAGAGTAAGGCGGGGATTTGTCCCGACCTTAACGAGATGTCTATGTATCTTTTAGAAGGTTTGTAGACCAATTTAAAGTTAAGCATGATAGTGTCTTATCTTTTAGATGTCATGGCCCCAACGGCCAAATCTGGTATATATATAGTTTTGGGCATGTCGTTTTTTTCTCATCAATGCATTATATATCCATGTATGGTAAAACCTTTGGTTATTATAGTTACATGCATGAGGAGTACAAGGTCATGGATTGGTTCTCTCGGGCCTTCACGGCTACAGGTGTCTGTCCGCCCCAATAGGATTTGAGACGTGATAAAAGTCTTTGTATAGTGAATATAGTTAAAGACTTGAAATATTTTCTTTGTTTCGAGTACTCTTTCTTTCACTAATATAATTGCTCTCTTTTGTAGAACGAATATAGTTATAGACTTAGAATATTTTCTTTGTTTCAACTCTCTCTTTCACTACTACACGCTATAATTTTTTACACTTATCATATTTCCTTGTACATGCAATAACATGCAAGATCGCCTCTATTTATAGGTGTGGTATTCAAAATTGTATTGAATAGGAAGAATAAAGAGGGGTGGTAAAAAGAAAATATCAATAGTCTTTATGTTAGAAGAGTTACAAGAAACTAATGGCACTAATAGCCATGAGAGTTACCACAAAGTAATGAGAGAAGTTAGAAATTACAAAAGGCTACATTCTACCACCATTAACAATTAGAGTAATGTGAGTAGATAAATAATCTTATTGTTATATATGTTACATGCAACTAATGACCATGGAGTTACAACAACTAATGGTCATATGAGTTACAAGACATAATATGGTGGATTATGCAGTGGCGGAGCCAGAATTTTCACCAAGGGGGTTCACAAGTGAAGATACGAACTAACCGAAGGAGGTTTGACATCTACAATATATACATAAAAAACAATTTTAATCATGTATATATAGTATAATTTTATGTCGAAGGGGGTTAGATAAACCCCCTATCATACATGTAGCTCCGCTCCTGAGATTATGAACAAATAAAGTGGAAGTTACAAGAGTTATCAAAATATAATGACACCACTTTCTCCATTTTATGTTCATAAATTATCATCCAAATTAAATTTTTAATATCAAAATGTGTAATAACACCAACACAACCTGCCATGGCATATATTTTGATTTATGAGTAAAAATATTTATTTTATAGAATATACGAGGAGATACAATAAACGATGATTGTATGAAAGGACAATGAGGCCTTTACATAGATGTGCAAGGAGGTAGGGAACAACAAATGACTTTTTAACTAAAGCATTAAAAATAAGTGCATGACTTATTGAGATTTGAGTTGTAAAAGATGTTATCTTTCACAAGCTAAGAACAATAGTATGATATATTGATGAAATAGGTTAGCAACTCTTTAAATTTTAGATATGTATGCACACACTAATATCCGGCTTACTTTATTATTGTTGAGGATGTAATTAAGTAAATAAGAGTATTTTTTCTCTAATAACGCATAATAAAGTATTTATATTGGTGCTTCTCACAAAGTTGATGTGGTTAACTTAGATATTTAAGAGACACGTGAGAATACGTAAAAAATAATTTTTCAAAATTGAAAATGTATTAGAAATACTTTAAGTAAATTCTTCTATAGCATATTATTTTTCCTTATAATAGTAAAACTATTACTTTGTTGTCCTCTAACACTTTCTAACAACATATGAATTGCTTCATATGTCATATCAGAAAAGTCTTTTTAAGCTTTTTTTGGTCATTCTATATCCTCGATAGTTTTTCTTCGTTAGTATAAAGTGGGTTTAAATATTTTTATATAATGGTGTATGAATATATTAATTTTCTATTTAAGTATTTATAAAATCATCAATTAATTTATTAATCATGAAATATTTTCTTTTACACACGAGGCACGTTCCCTAAGCTAGTTATTATAAATAGTTACCACTTGAGTTTTTATGTTGCCAACTAGCACTTTCAATTAAGATTAGAAGTTCAAGTCGAAATTTTCCCAATTTCAATATAGCTTCAAATGTCATTAGAATCACTATATTAACACACGCAACACGTTTCGTGTAAAAACATAATTAGTTTTAATTTAACAAGGTATCAATTGATTTTGAAAGTGTTGGGTTCGAAATCGAGAGGGCGACATGCGGAAGCTTAAAAGTTTGCAAATCATCGTAATGATAATTCAGAAGACACATAAAATAATACTAAAAGGGTTAATATTATTATATAATTTGATCAATTGACCTACATATAAAATCTAATATAAAAAGCAAAAGAACTAATGAGAGAAAATCTCTCCCTAAACAAGACTCTTCAGCGACTAAATTGTTGATGGTAATATATTATTGTATAAGAATGGAGTATTCTATTTATAGAATCTCAAAACCTTTTCTCCAAGAAAAAGGTTAGCCAAAATATTGGAAGATCTTTATATTTTCTTTTAGGAAAAGTAAAAGTAATTATGGTATTACTTTTATTTTCCTTCAATATAAAATTAATACTAAAATTTGGTAAGAAAATCAGGGCAAAAACCCTAACAAATCTCCTCTTTTTTGTTTGATTTTCGCAACAAAACTTGATCCACCTTCTTCACATGCATAATCTTCGTTTTTCACATAATCTTCATCATTGCTACTTACCATGATTAAAAATACGATTTAAAATATCATGATTAAAAATTGATTAAAAATTTAATATTTTCTTTTTATTTTAAAAAATGCAGCAACGGAAATATTGAAATATGTGTAGCTAGACAAAATCATCATTATCACCAAACTAGTTGCAGCTTGATTTGAAACAGTTTTATACTCATCTTTAATCTCGTTTCATCAAATCATTAGACCTTTGAACTATAGACTCTGATAACACTTGTTGGATTCAAAATCGAAAGGACGTCCTGTGAAAACTTAAAAATTTGCAAACCATTGTAGTGATAATTCAGAAGACACATAAAACAATGCTAAAAATGTTGATATTAATATATAATTTGGTCAATCAACCTATATATAAAACCTAATAGAAAAAATATAAGAACTAATGAGAGATTCTTAAGAAACTACGTTGTGGATGTTAATGTGTTGTTGTTTAAGAAGGGGTATTTTATTTATAGATTTTTAAAATTTTCTTTCAAGAAAGAGGTTAGCCAAATATGAAAGAGATTTACATTTTTTTTAGAAAAAGTAAAAATTATGATACTATTTTTATTTTGCTTCAATAGAAAATTAATACTCCGATTTAATAAGAATATGAGGACAAAAACCTTTTAACAGAAAGTAGTATTGCTATTTATATTACTGGAGGTGTATACTCATGTTAAACGATAATATGATGTTTTTTTTTCTTAGCAATTTTTGTGATGAAGCACGAATAAGCTTTAAATAAGAATAATAAAGGATTTTCTTTTTTCCTTTTTTGTTATAATAAATTTTTATTGCGTAATTTATATCATTAGTGGAAGTGTACACTCATGTTAACAATAACGTGAAGTTCTTTTCTTGGCAATTTATGTGATGGAAGCGTGAATTATGCTTTATTTCGTATTTTACGATTACTATTTTTATCATTTCTTTTTGCTGATTTTCTTTTATGTCACCCCCCTTATTTACTATTCTTTATCTTGAGTGGGGTCTATCGGAAACAGCCTCTCTACTTCTTTGGAGGTATTGGTATGGACTGTGTACATCTTACCCTCCCCAAACCCCACTTTGTGGGAATACACTGGATTTGTTGTTGTTATAAGCATGAATTATGCTTTAAATAAGAATGATGAAGGTTTTTCTTTTTTCCTTTTTTGTTATAATAAATCCTCTTTGCATAATTAGAATAGAAGCCAGAAAAATTGACAAGTGAAAAGAAAAACCAAAACAAGATAGAAAACAAAAGATGATGAAGAAACTAAAGAAAGTAAACTTTGGTTATCTCTCTCTATAGATGTGATTGTTTGGCCCTCCCAAAATAAGGAAAGTAGTTGTGTATATCACATGGGAGATTGCCTATGCCGAAATAACCCAAAGATGCATTGAACAAGGCCATAAAATATACAGACAAAGAGGTATTAATAGGGGAACATATCATGAAATTAAAGATCTTAATCAAGATACTCCGTATTATGAATACTTTTTGTTTTTCTTTTTAATTTTTGTCCCATTTTATTATAGATGAGATAAGAGTGTAATCTCATCTTCTTTAGGAGATCAGTACCATCTAAAATCAAATAAAGTATTTCTTTTGACAATTTGGCTGTGACAATTAGATTATTATTACTGATGAAGTAGCGTTTGAAATTTCTTATAACTTAAAACAAGCTAAGAGGGAAAACAAGTACAAAACGATGAACAACAACCCATACAAAGAAGTTACCACAGGAGCCTATCTTATTTTCATCTCCTGTTGGATGGTGTGTGTGGGGTGGGGGGTGGGGGGTGGGGGATTATTCCCTTGAACATGTCTTCCTAGAGTAACGATTTTAATTTTTTTTCATGTAGGCGTCGACCTTAAATAGTTGTCAAAAAATTTTGCTCATTTATTTGCCTCCTGCCTTGTTGGCATTGTGTAAATGTATTTACAATGTAAATATTTATAGTATCTGATAGATAGGGAACTAATAAATTCTTCAGCAACCAAAATAGGGGACTGCGATTGCAACTTATACCTTCTATCAATTTTGCACATGCTAAACGAAATTATTTACACTCTTTCAAATCTAAAGAAACTAGATGGCCGTGCCCATGCTATGCACGCGTATTTTTTGAATATTATTGTATTAATGTGATCCAAATAATAAAAACATCATTAAACTAAATATTGACAAAATATATTTCATAACTTCATATTCTAAAGCTTGCTAAAAAGGCAAAAACAGCTTGTAGGTGGTTCAACTACGTATGAGGTAAAGCTGTAATTGCACGTCTGAATTTTAGCAGCTACAGTTTGTAAGTCGATATTTCAGCTAGGTATTCTCCCAACACACAAATTCGTAGGGTTGGCTCTATTGCTACTGCAACCTGCAAGACATCTACAAATAACAATCAACTACAGAACATCAGACATCAATCCTAGCATGCAGTGGCCACAGGAACCTTTTTATGGGAAGTGTGTCTCAGGAATTTTATTTACTGTCAATGACATAAGCATCTAAAACGCACGTTATAACAACAACAACATACCCATTGTATTTTCACCAAGTGGGGTTTGGAGAGGGTAAAGTCTATGCAGTTCATACCACTGAAGTAGAGATGTACAAGAAAAAAAATTTGAACATTAATTTGGTTTACTTCCTAAAATCAACAAATTGATTCAAAATCAAGAAAAAAACAACCAACCAACAAATAGCTAATGCAAATTTGGCTTGTAAATTGATAATGATAAGTAGTTGCTTGCCTGATAGGTTGGGTTCATACTAACTGTTTTCAACAAATTTTCGTGGTGCGGAAAATTAACTGCAAAGGATAAAAATAAACAACAAGAATAATTTTATTTAAAGTAATTTTGCGGGTACAATTCTGTTATTCTCTCGATTCTTCTCTCATAAACTTTTTCATAATTCAAGGGCCTTTGTAGCGTAATTCTCGAACTTCCGGATACTTTGAGCCTCCTAGAAATGTGTTTGGATCTCCAGGAATTGTTTGACAGCACTTCATCCTATCGAGTTATGTTTGGATCTCCAAAAATTGTTTGACAGCACTTCATCTTGTCGAGTTGATCTCCAGGCAGAACTCCGTTAGTCAATTCATTGAAAAGTCGTGTGATCAATGCAAAAGTTTCCTCCAATGCTTGCAGTATGACCTAAGAAAATTGTGTAACCCTCCTATTTATAATTTTAGGGGGTAGGCAGTCCAAGTGTAAATAACCTCTTTTGCCTCATTCTGATTGGTCCATTCGATTTTCAAGCTTATCACAAATGTTATGTGACAAGGTTGCTTGTGATTGGCCAAAAACATATCATTTGGGACACTTGGCGATGTTTTACTGGCTCTTGAACTTAACTTGGATTGCCACATCATTTGATGTATGTGGTCTTGCTTCATTGGTCTTTAATTTGACTGGGATGCCACGTCACTTGACACGTGGCATAAGTTTGGGCCTCAAGGTGAGATGGACCTTGAAGTCCTTGATGAGGAATAAAATGGGCTTATTATTTTTATAGCCCAAAATAATTTTAGACCCAATAAAATATGGGTCAAATTCAATTTTTATATGAACTTGATCCAATAAATTTTACGTGTCTACAGATGCCCCCTACTTCAAAGCTCGTCAAGATGTTTGATTTTTCGGACCTGTTAGAGAAGAGATTTGAAGTATTTGTGGAGCCCCCATTTTTCTTTTTTAGCAAGGCTTGAGCACTTTGTTGAAATCCGAGTCCACGAAGTCATCATAACTAGGTAGAATAATGTGAATCACTTCCTTAGGAATGTAAAATTCTGTTTAAAACTAAATATATCCAAACCTTGTAGGATTCGGGTATTAGTCTTATATTAAATTTTAATAGGATTAAATAATAATGTTATCCCACTTCGAAAAGGATTAGGAATTTGACTTATTTTGGACACTTGGATGTCCCAGTTCTTCTTGAAGAACACTTGTTCAGCAAATTCCTTTTCGAAATAAAACTATGTCCTTTTAGAGTCTATAAAAGGACATCACCGCCCCATTAAGTCATTGTAATTCAGCCTAAGCAGAAATTCAACTCCCGTTCTTCTCCTCTTTTTGCTCTTTCTTCACAATTGAGCTTTCGGGCACTTTAGGGCATTTGTGGAAGAAACTTTATAACGCATTGTGGAGGTGTCTGAATCACGAACGGCTTATGGTGTTGGAAAGGAGACTCGTGAGGCTATGTTCGACGTGAAAACCACACTCAATTTATCTCTAGATCTTCCCAGGTATCATTTCAAAATCAGACCTTTAGTTATGTTTCGTCACTTTTTACTTATTTTGCGCAGTCTTACAAAAACTCTCATATCTTGATATAGGAACATCAAATCAGGAGCCATTTTTTTGCGTTGGAAAATAGACTCACAGATCTACATCTCACGCAGAAACTAGCATCAAATTGCATCTGAATCGTCCCAAATATCACTCCAAAAATGGCCTTCTAATCTTGATTCGCTAGTTATTTCAGCTTTGCGTAGCGTCGGGATAAATTCCATATCTCGACGTGGAAGAATCAGAATCAGGTTCTGTTTTTTGCATTGGAAATTAGATTCATAGAGCTATGTCTAATGAGGAAACCACAATCAGATTGCATCCGAATAGTCCCAGATATCTCTACAAAGGCAGTCTTCTAATCTTAGTTCGCTAGTTATTTCAGCTTTGCACAGCGTCACGATAAATTACATATCTCGGCGTGGAAGTATCGAAATCAGGTGCTGCTTTTTGCATTGGAAATTAGACTTGTAGATATACGTTATATGTGAAATCCATCAGCAGAAAACTTCTATATTTTCTCAGGTAAATTTTTAAAGTTACAGCCTAACTCTTCCGATACTCCTCTTTCCTTTAGTAGATTTACCGTTTAATTTAATATCTTTGGCAGGTCTTCAAACACAGAGAGGATATCTTCAGTGATTTAAAATATGGTAAACTTCCGTGACCAAACATCATCATATCCTCTACTTGAAATAGCAAACGATGAACGATATTCTCCTGCTAGCGTCCTTACCTTGAAAGTTCATCCTTCAGTAATAGGTGCCTTCCCGCTTGATAGAGGATCACCCGACATGTCCCTTCATCAAGACAAATGGTCGACAAAAGAAGAAATTGATGTCCTTGACTTCAATAAGGTCATTAATACTACTGCTTTTGTGCTGGATTCATCTACACATGACAAAGAATTTGCTGCTACATACCCCAAAGGCTCGAATAAAGGCCTTGCTACATAGAATTATCCCCAATCAGGCTTTGGCGAGTTTCATTATGTTACTTTCTATTGGGAGTGGGTGGAGGATGTCTTTACACGTAGAAAGGAGGCACTGGAACAAACTAAGATTTATGATGTTGTTTTTGCCTCTTTATTCATGTACGACATCAATGAGAATGTTTTGCAGACCTTTTATGAACTTTGGCATTCCTCGACTAATACAATATGTGTTAGCATTGGTGAGCTTTCTATTTCATTGTGGGACATGCGTATGATTGGGGGCCTTTCAGTACATGGAACTTACTTTGATAAAGTCATCCCTTCGGCCAAAGAATTGTCACAAACAGATCATCAAGGGAAGCCATTTTTGACTAGAACTTGTGCTTACTTATTTTCAGCCTTCTATCAGCTTTCAAATAGTTCGTCTAAGGAGGTTTCTGTCCGTGATTAGGTGAATTTTTGGTTCAAAATACCGGAGCATTACAAGGAGCCTCCACCACGAGGCCCTAAATAGCAAGCTAAATTAAAGTCAAATCATAGTCCCAACGGCTACATTGATATGTCATTTTTACCACAAACGGAAAAAAAGAACATCCCTTTTGTTGAGTTAGGTGTGGAAGGGTCTCTTAGAGAAGAGACGAACTTGGCTGCTTTTCTTGCTTGCTGGATTTGCAAGTTCGTTCTTCCAATTAAGAAACTTGACCACATTCGTCCTAGCGTCTTTAAGGTTGCAAGTCTAATGGCTCATGGGGAGAGGTTTGCACTAGCGATTCCCGTTTTGGCTAGTATCTACAGAGGCTTGACAGAGATCACAACTTCAACAAACTTAGGTGCAAGCGACATAATTTTTCCCATACAATATGTCTATGGATGGATTGGTGCTTATTTTAACTCCTACTATTAAGCACGTCATTAGAATGGTACTCGTATATATAGGATTGCTAGTGAAAGGATAGCTAGAAACTTTGATCTTTCTAGTGCAAGATGGTTATTTCAGAATGTCGATATTTGCAGTCTCCCCACCTTGGCCATGCTACAACCCAAGGAGTTGTTTATAGCAGACAATGGAGAATTATCTAGTTCTTGGAACGATTATTTCATTAGTTTTCGTTCGAGATACGTTACCCTCCGATGTGATGATCACTTTGTCATGGAGCCATATAGTCCCCATAGATTCAGCCGACAGTTTGAATTTGCTCAAGACCTTCCTGCAAACTTCATCAAATGACCATATGATGGCACACTAAAAGAATTGGCATAACTTTGGGACTCCTGCACCTGTCTTAGTAATTCTTCCACCATTAGTATACCACCACATCCTAAAAAGCCTCTAGCGATAATAGGTATGCAAATTGGTGGTATATTAATCGAACAAACTTTGTTGGGCAAAATAAAATTATCTTAAAAGTTCCCTTTCGTCCATCGGAACAAGGTAAGTCTTCTACTTTCTCCCTTGATAAGTCAAAGACGAGCCCATTGTCTTCTAAGTCTTTACCTTCAAGGGGTAAGTTGGTGAAAACTGGAAAAGGATCAAGTCGTCCTTCATTGCAATTGAATGACACTCCTTCTGTGGCTTTGAAGAAGACTCGCAAGCAAAATAATGATTCTTCTTTGCTTGAGATTAATAGTGGAAGATGCCAACCAAAATTCCACTCGAAGATAAGATTCCGCCTATCCATATAGTTAGTGAAGTTGTAGATGCTAATGGTGACACTAGCTTAATGGAAAGAGATCAAGACCAAGATTGGAAGCGCAAAAGAAAGAAGGCAAAAGACCAATCTAGTGAGTTTGTTGATTTGGACATTGTTACTATAGATAGCGAGGCATTTTTTATTAATGAACCTAGCTCCATTATGCCATTGCCTAAACTCGCAGAACAAGTAAGATTACTTTTTGTCTTTTTTTTGTAAAAAAAAATAATAATACCCTACTAATCTTTCTTCTTTTTTTCCTTTTTTTAAGCTAGATCTCCAAGACATTTCTACTGATACGCTTAATGCCATTTTTGATAGTGTTACGAGTCCAAGTTGCCTTGATACATCTTCTCCTCCTGTCACTGAAGCTTTGATAAATAACATAGAGGTTGTGGCTGCCCAAGATAAGTCTCCCAAAGTTCATGAGCCTTCAAAGGGATTAACGCCATCAATACCTCTATTCTAGAGAACTCTGTTAATGCTTTTATAAAAATATATGAGGAGTATGACACTATAAAATCATCTTCATTCCTTGAAAATAACTAAAGAGAACCATAAAAAATTGCTCTATGATGTGCAGCAAAGCCTTGTTAATGTAAAAGAGGAAAACACCAAGGAGTGAGTGCGCATGGAGGATCTCCAATCAAATCTTGCTAAATTTGATGAAAAATGGAAGCTCTTATCTATGAAGAGGGAGAAGACCATTTTATGTGTAAAAGAGTAGAAAGAACAGTTGTTTAAAAGCCAAGAGAAGATTATCACTTTAGAGTGCGAGCTTCATGAAATTAGAGAGAAACATCCATTATCTGAAGATGAAGTGGAGACATCTGAAGACGAAGTGGAAACACTATCCAAACTGAAAGAGGCGGTTGAGGCGAGTCGTTAGCGAATTCTAGAATTTCAACCTTTTTCATAGTTTAGATACTTGCTTAGGATTTTTTTTATTGCTTATTATGATGTAGTGACAATTTTGCCTTTGGTACAATAAAAGTGACATTTAGCTTTCATTTAAATATCGTTGCATTTTTTTTGTAAATGATCAAGCTAGATGAATTACCCCCAATCACGAATAAACTTTGAGCTCTGTTGACAACATGTATCAAAATCAAACTTCTTTCCAATTAATTGGAATTAATTTTTTTGAAGTTAACCATGAATCTATCCAATTTTATAGTTTTGCGTGGCTAGGGTAGAAAATTCATAACTCAACATACAAGTCTTTGAATTACGAACCGTCTTTTTTATTGCAAAGATAACACAAAGATATATAACATAGGTAAAAATCAAGAACATATCCTTTATGAATTTGTACATATTCCTCATTGAAGTCAGCCCAATTCGAAACCTGGGGGTCTCTTTCATAGCTTTGAGCGGCTATGGTAGAAAATTCATAACTTGACACAGAAGCCTTTGAATTACGAACCATATTTTTTGTTACAAATGTAACACCAATATCTACAACATATGTAAAAATTAAGACCATATCCTTTACGTATTTGTACAGATTCTTCATTGAAGTCAGCTCAGTTTGAAATGTGAGGGTCTCTTTCGCAGCTTTGAGTGGCTATGGTAGAAAATTCATAACTTGACGTAGAAGTCTTTGAATTATGAGCCATATTTTTTGTTAAAAATATAACACCAAGAGCTATAACATATGTAAAAATTAAGACTATATCCTTTACGGATTTATCTATATATACCATCGAAGTCCGCTTTACTTTACTTGTTTCTTCACCTTTGCACGTCCGTGGTAAACTGAGCGAAGAAACATCTAATTCATGCGATATCTATGTCACTTCAAAGTATTATTGTCATGCTCAAGTAATAAAACATCCTTTTCCTTTTCTCTCTTTTTTTAACTCATATGACTAAACTTTGACTAAAAGCATACTCTAAGCTGCCTACGTACCTCAGGAGGATCAAGTCATAATGTAGTTCAGGATGATGAGTTAAAAAAAATTCTTTTTATTTTTTAATTTATTTATTATTATTATTATTTTTAGAGCCGTTCACAGTTTAGACTCATGCGGGCCAAGAGTGTAATGCGGTTTAAGCTCATGCCTTAAGAAGCGTAGGCGACCTTCATAGAAAGTAATGCTTCAAAAACTTGCCATTGATGGGACCAACTCTTACACCATCTTGATCGACGATCTTATAAGCGTCACTTGAATATGCTTCTTTCACTACATATGGCCCATCCCACTTAGATATAAACTTGTCATCGATGCATTTGCTAAGGATTATGGGTCTTCGAACTGCTAAGACCAAGTCTCCTACTTGAAATGCTTGTAGTCGCACTCTATTGTTGAAAGATCTAGCAAGTTGAGCTTAATAACACTTCAACTTTTGTTGTACTTTTAATCTCTTCTCGTCCAATGCCTCTAACTCTACCAGAAGAAGTTGAGCATTACTTTCAGCTGTAAGACCTTCTTGGATTGCTATTCATAGTGATGGAATTTGTTGTTCTAGAGAAAGAACTGCTTCTACGTCATACACTAACAAATACGGAGTCGCTTAGGTAGCAGTTCTGCAGGTTGTACAATATGCCCATAAAGCTTCACTGTTTCTCTTATGCCAGTCTCTTTTAATTTTTACAACCACTTTCTTCAATAGGTTACTAATTGTTTTATTAAAATATTCGGCAAGACCATTGGCAGGTGCATTGTACATTGAAGACTTATGCTGCTTAAATTTGAACTTCTCGCACAAAGTACTCATGAGCTTATTGTTGAAGGGTGTCTCATTATTAATAACTATGTATCTTGGTATGCAATGCATAAAGATGATGTTTGACTTGATAAAATCAATGATATTTTCCTTTTTACCTCTTTTAGTGGCACGGCTTCAGCCCATCTCGAGAAATAATCGATAGCAACTAAGAATACATTTGCCCTTTTGACGACTTTGGGAAGGGTCCAATAACATCAAGTCCCCACGCATCAAAAGGCAATGATGCTATAATTGGATGAATATGCTATGGAGCCTGATGTATATAATTATCATGAAATTGACATGCTTCACACCTTTTGGCATGCTCTAGACAGTCCATCACCATTGTTGGCCAGTAGTAACCCATCCTTTTGATGCAAAAATGAATTTTAGGCCCTGATTGGTGTGCTCCACATGTGCCAGAATGTGCTTCCTCCATTGTTTGTTGAGCTTCATCTTTGTTAAGACACCTCAAGAGTAACCCCTCGTAACAATAACGAAATAAAATCCCCTCATGAAAGATGAATCGTGGTGCCCTTCTCCTAATGTCTACTCTTTTCTGCGGTTCCTTGGGCAGCCTTCCATGTTCGAGATACTTAATAAGTAGTTTTCTTCAATCTTCTTATTCAATGACTCAAACAAATGTATGGAGGATTTCATCTAATTGAAGATCAAGGCAACCGGGAATAACCCACCAATGACTCACTTGCACTTTTGCTGACTCATTTTCTCCGAGTGCCATCGTTATAGCTAAGTTCGCCAGAGCATCCACCATGCAATTTTTTTCTCTTGGGACATGGTTTAAGAACACTTGATCAAACCTTTCAATCAAACAAGTAGTGTATCGATAATATGGTATAAGATCTTCCTTCTTTACCTCGTAACTGCCTAAGAGTTGATTTATAATCAACTTAGATCACCATAGATATCCAATTATGGAATCTTCATATCTGATGTCATTTCAAGTCCAATAATTAAAGCTTGGTACTCTAAAGCATTATTGGAACATATTTTACCCAGAATAAATGAAAATGGCAAGATTAGTCTTTCTGGCGATATCAACACGACGCCTGCCCCTGCACCATTTTGACGTGCTGATCCATCAAAGAGCATTGTCTATGTCGGTATTTATTCGATAAATAATGCATCTTCATCAGGAAACTCATCCGCAATCTCCCATTCTGCTGGTAGGGGGTGATCAGCAAGGAAATTAACAAGTGATTGCCCTTTCACAGCCTTTTAAGGCATGAATATGATCTCATATTGGTTAAAAAATATAGACCATCTGGCTAGACGTCTCGAGAGAACTAGCCGAATCATCACAAACTTCATGGGATCAGCTCAAAAAATTAGCTTGATGGTGTATGCTTCAAAATAATGCCTTAATTTTTTATCGCGTAAAGCAAAGCCAAACACATCTTTTTAATGAGCGTATAATTTAACTCGGCTCCTATCAAAGTTTGACTTAGATAGTACAATGCTTGTTCTCTCTTAGCTTCATTATCTTGAGCCAGAATAGGTCCAAGTGATCGCTCTTATGATGTAATATAGAGCATCAATGGCCTCCCAAGAGTTGGTGCCCCCAATACAGGTGGATTTAACAAGTATCTTTTGATGCTTTCAAAAGTATTTTGACATGATTGATCCCAGTGGAAAGGGGCATTTTTCTTTATTGGATGGCTAAAGACTTGACACCGTCCAGCTAAGTTATAGATGAACTTCCGAATAAATGCCAAATTTCCTTGCAGACTGCGGAGGTATCTCAAGTTTTTTGGCTCCGACATTTTCTGAATGGCATCAATCTTTGTGGGATCAACTTTAATTCCACTGTGATACACGATAAAGCCAAGAAACTTTCTTGAAGTAACTCCAAATACGCATTTGAGTGGATTCATTTTCAAGTCAAATTTTCTTAACCTCCCAAAAACAAAACGAAGATCATCCAGATGGCCGTCCCTATACTTTGTCTTCACCACCAAGTCGTCGACATAGCATTCCACCCTCTTATACAATATCTCATCAAAAATGTTTTGCATTTCACATTGGTAGGTGGCACCCGCATTCTTTAGACCAAAAGGCATCACCTTATAACAATATATCCCTTTTGGAGTTTGGAAAGCCTTACATTTTTTGTCTCTTGGAGATATTCTGATTTGGTTATATCCGAAAGGCCCATCCATAAATGACATAGCTTCATGTCCAGTCGTCGCATCAACCATGAGCTCTATGATTGGTATCGAAAAATCATCTTTCGAACAGGCCTTGTTCAAGTCTCAAAAATCAACACACACACATATTTGGCCATTCTTCATTTTGACAGGTACAATATTTGAGATCCATGATGGGTATTTCACCTCTCAAATAAATCCAGCTTTGATGAGCTTATTGACCTCTACTTTAATTTATGTTACTAACTCAGGGCGAAACATTCGTTGTGACTGCTTTACAGGACGTGCCCTCTTTTTCATCCCCAAATAATGAATAGCTACCTTAGTACTAATGATAGGCATTTCTTTGTATGACCAAACAAAGACATCTTTGTATTCGACTAATAACTTGAAGTAGTCCCTCTCTTCTTGTGGTGTAAGAAGTGTACTAACAAAGGTTAGGCGCGGATTCCCCAGTGTACCTAGGTTTACCTCCTTGAGTTTATCTACAGTCGATTGTACTCCATCCTTTAGTTAAGGGGGTGCTTCTTGAACATCATCATCCATTTCATCATGGCAAAAATTGTCCTCCACCATTATATGGTATGATGCACTGGCTTCCTCTGGATCATCTTTTATTTCTCCAAGATGTTGGTTGGTAAAAGCAATAGTTCTTTTTCTTACCTTCAGTGGGCCATCTATGGTAATTGACAAAATAAACTTTCTTTTCATGTGCGATAGGAAAGCACTATAAATTTCCTTATCATCAATGTCCTCAGAGAAATATTATTTTTCGTGCCCTAACAACGTCTTTCTAGATAATGGCTTTTTTACGGTTCCCAAGCGAAGAAAAATAGAGGCATTCGCGATAGTGACACATCCTTCTACATAGTTAGAAGCTCCACTTCCATCTTTACCTCCTAATCTGTCAAATACAAAGACACGAGGTGTTGATTTTCCTTTACGATTAAACACTGAGGTCCATTGTGGTGTTTTCTCATCCTCACCCTTTTTTTCCCCTTCTACTGAGATGTGGTGAGATGAAAATATTTGCTTCACCTTCCTAACTGAAATTCAAAGAGGCTCTGGCAATTTGAATCCTAGCCAAACTTAGGAGTGGTGACGTAATGTCCTTGCTTTCTCAACTTCATTTGGGATGTTGTAAGGCCGTGTATTTTTTTGCCAGTGACTTCATCTTTGATATCTCCTAGTCTTTTCGGATTAGAGAAGTTATAACCTGATTTTTTAAGTAATGTGAAAGCCTTTTGATCAAAGTGACCTTTTATCTTTTCAACTAAGGTGTCATTTCTTGAGGACTCAGGAGTAATAGGTTGGATTTGTATAACTGGTATAGTCATACTCTTCTTCAAATCTTGCAACATTTCATGGCTCATTTCTTTTCTTGGATGGAGAACTTGTTGAGTATATGCCTCTAGAAAGGATTGTGTCTCTCTTCGATGCTCATGTGGAATGTAGTGAAAGACTAAATGCTCATTATCTATCTTTACTTTTATTTATCCTTTAGATGATGAGAACTTATTGGCGATTTCTTCAGCAACACCCGCTTGCACTCCTATATCTTCTTTTAAATTGACCCCGGTTGGGTTGGAGGGTGTTGTCTTCTTCACATCCAACTCACAAGAGTCTAAGTAGAATTTCTCATCTAGAAAGTATGACTTTGTATCTGTGAAAGGATTAATAGTTGCATCAACTTTGACTACCTCACCTTCCTTCATATACTTCATGCACTGATGCAAAGTAGATGTCGCCACTCCATTTTCATGCAACCAGTGGCATCCAAGCAGCAAGTTGTATGATGTCTTGGCATCTATGACGTGAATCAAAGTGTTTGATTTCATATTACCAATGGATAATTCTACGAAGATTTTTTCCATGGCTCGTTATCCTTCTTGATTGAAGCCTTGGATTGTTATATTGTTAGATGATGCTCTTGTTTTCCTTGGGTTCTTCTATGTTGGAAATTACATGTGTTTCCCTGACTTGGCTATCTTGAAGGATTTTTTTTGGAAACAATTCATGCAACGTGATAGGTCTTCGGGCCTTCTATGATAAGAAACCACAGGTCCTCTTGCTAGTATTAACCTTGACACTTTTTGACAGTCATAACTGATCCACATTATGCCCCATCACTTTCAGCTCAAGAAGTCGTATCCTAGGAATCACTCAATGTCTTTTTTTATAAGAAACCAGAGTCCAACCATCATCCTCATTATTTTCAGAATTGTCCTCTACCTCTATTGTAGCTTCAAAATTTCTTTTTGGGTCATCAACTTCAATCGGCCTGAAGCTCTCAAATTGTAATAAAATGGTATTTCACATAGCCTGTGGCATGGAGCATTTTTGTCGATCGACAACACTAGCATGATTTGCATCTAAGGTTTCATCCATGTCGATAATGATTTTTCCTTCACTTACTAGTGTCATGATTTTCTCCTTCAAAACGAAGCATTTCCCAGTTGGGTGGCCAATGACGTGATGAAATTTGCAGTACTTGGGATCATTAACCCTATTAATTTCCTCAGGCCTCTTTGATTCCAAAAGATCAATAGCTTTCTTGGCCAATAATTCATCAAGGATCATAGGTACGTCTGGATTTGGAAATGGGTAAACTTTTGCTTCCAACTCTTTCAAAGTTGGGTGATATTTTCCTTCCTCGGTTGTTGCTTGGAGGTTTCGTCTTCCTTCACTTTTTGCTTCATCGTAACCTTTACTGAAGTTTTTTTCACCGCAATGGACTTTTTAGTATAGATCTTTGGGGTTGTACCCTTCTTAAACTCTTTCTTTTCTTTTGTAAGATCAACAAAAGGAGAAGCCTTCCCATTACTTGCGATGCTTAACTCCATGTCATATGCTCGTGTAGAAAGTTCATTAAATATTTGTGGTTTGATTCCTTGGAAAATGTATAGAAGGCTCCAATGCATTCCTTGAGTGCATATTTCTACAACGGATATTTCAAAACTGACCTCCAACGATTGATGTAGTCCACCACAGGCTCATCTTTTCTTCGCTTAGTACCAGTCAACTCTATCATACTCATAGTTCGTCGAGTGCTATAAAACCTATTGAGAAATTCCTTCTTGAGCTATTCCCAACTATCAATTGACTCATGATCCAAGTCGATATACCAGTTGAATGCATTTTCTTTTAATGAACGAATTAAACTATTTCACCAGGAGATCGCCGTTTGTTCCAGCATTGCTGTAAGTTTTGACAATGTTGACGATGTATTGCCTCGGGTTTCCCTTGCCATCAAATTGCTGTAAATTTGGTGGTTGATAGTTCGTTGGCATGGATAGACAATCAATTCTCCTTGGGTAAGGCTTGGAGTAATACAGTGAACTTTGTGGTGCTCTGCCATATTGAGCCTTGATAGAGTTAGTTATCATGTCTTGCAATTGCTGAATAGATAAAACTCCAACCGAAGTAGACTACTTCTCTTTTAGAGATTTAGTCTTTCTAGGTGACTCATCGATACTCTTATTTTGCAGAGTAAAGCCAGGTGGATAAGTAGGGTCGTGGCTCGATTCTCCAGGGATGAAGGACTCTAACTTGTTCATCAGTTGAGCGATTTGAAGATCTTTATCCTCAACAGATTTCTTTAAAACTTTATTGGTTTGTTCCATTATTGGGAACTTCTCATCCATATCAGTTGCGTCAGCCATCAAGGCGTTGACCTTTGTTGAAACTGGAGATTCATCTCCAGATCCACTAAAATTGACACCAGTCTGAGAGAGTTCATCACATAGCAAGGATGTCAAGTTGCCCCTAGGAGTTGCGATTCCAGCCTCCATATGAGATTTGCTCTTTTTTGCCTTCTTCAAAGAAGTGAAGTATTCAGATCCGTTCCAACCACTAGTCTTCAACTTGCACTGAGTGAGTGGACCAACATGGCTGAGCTCATTAAATATGGCAGTAGCAGAGTTCTTGCATGAGACGACTTTTTTATTTTTAAAGTCCATAGTAGTGGTTGAATTTAATTTCGTAGAAAAAAAAGATGAAGAGTAAAACTAGTCCCACTGGGTACAACTCTGTTATTCTCTCGATTCTTCTCTCCTAAGCTTTTTCGTAATTCGAGGGCCTTTGTACTGTAATTCTCAAACTTTTGGATGATTTGAGCCTCCTAGAAATGTGTTTGGATCTCCAAGAATTGTTTGACAGCACTTCGTCTTGTGGAGTTGATCTCCGAGTAAAACTCCATTAGTCAATTCATTGAAGAGTCGTGTAGTCAATGCAGAAGTTTCCTCCAATGCTTGCAAAATGACCTCAGAAAAAATTATGTAAACCTACTATTTATAGTTGTAGGGGGTAGGCAGTCCAAGTGTAAATAACTTCTTTTGCCTTATTCTGATTGGTCCATTCGATTTAAATCTTATCACAAATGTTACGTGACAAGGTTGCTTGTGATTGGCCAAAAATATGTCATTTGGGACACTTGACGATGTTTTATTGGCTCTTGAACTTGACTTGGATTTCCACATCATTTGATGTGTGTGGTCTTGCTTCATTGGTCTTTAATTTGACTGGGATGCCACGTTACTTGACACGTGGCATAAGTTTGGGCCTCAAGGTGAGATGGACCTTGAAGTGCTTGATGAGGATTAAAATGGGCTTATTATTTTTATAGCCCAAAATGATTTTAGACCCAATAAAATATGGGTCAAATCCTATTTTTATATGAATTTGACCCAATAAATTTTACGTGTCCACACTAACAGAAAAGAAAATCTCTCTGTTATAAGCATCTGAATAGAAGTTTCGTCAAATACCCAGTGCATAAGATTGAAGCAATAATTTAGCTTAAGTTACAACATACAATAACCTTTACTATTTGTCTAGGATTTACTTATAGCAACGCGTGCTAAGTTAGGTACTTAACAACTGCAAAAAAACATAGCAAGAAAATGACTATTCTAGTGTCTTCATCCAAGAATCTTAGGTTATTCTAAGGCACATTTGTAAAATTTCGAAAACTAAATATATGTCATTCAATTTCTCTAAGGTAAGGCAGGCAGAGGTACGATCCAAATCTACAAGGGACCAAAATACTTACTAACATAAATTTTATGGTACATGAAATAAATTAGCATTGATTCACACTAAGTATGCAAAGGCACTAAGCGTAATATTACCTTCAAAGCCTTTTCTTGTATGACTTTGAATCCAAGGGGTTGTCTCATTAAGGATAACTTTTGCTGGATGTTCTTGTGTAGATGGGAAAGCAGAAGGCCAAAAATAGGGTAAATCATATGAACTTGTAAACGCATAAAAATGACCTCATATGACTAGTAAACAAAATAATAATTTAAACTCGCAAGTACAAGAAGATTCTGTAGAGGCTGAATGTTTTCCGAAATAATGTTTGCAACCTGCAAAAATGAAAAAGACGATAGATTTACCAAATCAATTCCAATTCTAAGAACTTGATTAAAAGAATGTTTCAAAAAGAAAGGAGACAAAGAGAAAGATAAAGGAGACCAACGTAAAAGTAGAGAAAGAGTTATAGGAATTCAGTAGAATTAAAGTTTGTCACTTTCCTATGGCTTATTTCATGTGAGGTAACAGTCCAACAACGAAAGAAGTAGGAATGACGGCCATATTCCAGATAGATGAGAGCAGAGTCCCAAAGTTTTTGCTGGCTATATGTTATTTCTTCTTTAGTGGATTATACATCTAAGTGCTGAAATAATGAAATACTTAAATATCTTTTTTCTATCTACCATTTTTTCCCTATAATTTCAATTTTTCTACATCTGTAGTTGCAATTTCTTCTCCCCCAATTGCTCTTATTTTCTAATTATTCCTCTTCTATTATTTCCATTACTTATTCTTCTTGTCCACTCGAATTGCATTTTAGAATTGTTCATTGTACTTTACTTTTAGATGTTTGTAGTTTTGGTTCACCAAATAGCCCACAAAAGTTCTTCCCTAATAATTTAATTATTCTATCAAAAACCAATTACTAGTTAAAATGCTCAATAACACATTTATAAATATTAAAAAATCAACACTTGATCAAGCCTTGAATACATTAATATCATAATTCTCGTTGACATAGGCACGCACGTACACACTAGTACACATTTAATGTAGAATCACAATTAAAAGAAAATAGATTTTTATGATTTTAAAACTAAAAGAAAGTATCATAGATATGTGTATGTATACTCAATGGTTTCATAGATAGAAACTAAAATATGAAGTGGTCTCTAGTTCAATATCTCTCTAACTCTAATTGTAAGACTCCACAAAATTCTTAGCTTAAATCAGTCCTTTAGGCTTGTCAAGGGGTCCCAGACTTAGAATATTTTAGCTAAGTATTCAGACTTAGTGCCATTTTAGCCTTCAAAAGTTGGCAATTTTATTTCAAGACCTTTACGTCCATTAAATATTGATATTCAAGTTAATTCATGATCAGGAAGGTCAATAGGCATTTTTGGACGAGTTTTGAATTCTTGGGACCTCATTTAGATCATGTTTGAGTGCCTAAAATAGAGGGTCGACGTGATCTCGATGCGTCGCGTTGAACATCGCGTCGAACATCGCGTCAATGGATGATTTCCCCCAGCTCCAATGCAAATTTCAGTGAACCGACACAGACTTGATGTGGTGCGTTGGCTATCGCATTGATGCCAACAACGCAGCACATCGGCCTGTGCGTCGGCAACATAGTTTTTCATTCATTAAAATACCGCATCCTTGGAGGTAATTGGATCTTTTTCCCATGACCTTCAGCCCCCAAAATATGGAATTAAACCCTTTGGAGAGCAATCATACTCATTATTCCTCAAAATACCCTAGAACAAGAACCCTAGGAGATTCAATTTCAAATCAAGAACTCAAGAACTCACCATCAATCCCTGGGAATTTAGGCACTAAGGTATGTAAAGTGTTCATCCAAGGGTCCCTTCCACCCTTAAAGTTCAAGAAACTATATTTAAACATCAAGTATATGAAATTCATGTTTATAATGATTAATTGAGTTTCAAATCCATGTTTCATGATAAATTTCATGTGGGGTTAATTGAATTATATGTGTTATTATGTGAGATCATGCTAAAGCCTTCAAATTATGAATTTGATATTCGAAATTGTGTGCTTTATCTGCCTATTTTATGCTTTTCAAGTGATTGATGAATTAAGAATGTGAGTTGACTAGTGGAATTATATCATGTTAGCATGTATTCAAGTTCATGTTATACAAGTGTTTGTTAAAATGCCTCAATGAATGAATGATGATCAAGTACTTAGTTTACATGTTTCAAGTTTGTGACATGTCTCTTAATTTATGCTATCGAGTCCTGGGGGTACTTATACCTGATAATTTAGTTGTTTACCTAGAGCCATGGTCAGTCATAGAATGGTACCAGTCTCGTCACGATTAGTAGTACTCTCAGTCAGTCACAGAACTCAGGAAAAACTCAGTAGACTCAGTACTAGTCCGGTCTAGTTCAGTACTCAGCCCAGACTTAACTCAGTTAGCTAACAGAGCACAATGTCTCTTAATTTATGCTATCGAGTCTTGGGGGTACTTATACCTGATAATTTAGTTGTTTACCTAGAACCATGGTCAGTCATAGAACGGTACCAGTCACGTCACGATCAGTAGTACTCTCAGTCAGTCACAAAACTCAAGAAAAACTCAGTAGACTCAGTACTAGTCCGGTCTAGTTCAGTACTCAACCCAGACCTCAGTAAACTCAGTTAGCTGATAGAATTCAGTAGTATTCCGTCAGTCAATGGAACTCATTGAATCCAGTTCAGTTTTGTTAAATAGTATTATCAGTAACAATTTAGTCCAGCCTAGTACAGACTAGAAATCAGTTCAGTGTCTATTCAGTTGGGAGTAGGATTTAGCACCAAGCGAGCCCAGGGATGGGGGCATTCCTGTCAGTATAGGGTTTGACCCTTAGTAGCAATCCCTGTGTTACAGAACAATGTAGCCACCGTAGGTTGAGATATCTTCCTGTCAGATATCATGAGGGTTGTTATATCTCATTCGAGTTATCCTGCCAGCGAGGGTTGACGAAAAAGATTTCTGCCAGAGAGGGTTAACTCACAGCTTGTCCTTACCCGTGGCATGGTATTGACACCCTTCTAACTGAGGTTACAGGTTTGACCCCAATCAGATTAGAGAGGGGCATGTTGGTTAGATGATTACCTCCCACAGTCTTAGTTTCAGTCTCAGTCTTGGAATAGAACTCAGTTTAGTTCTACAGATTCATGACTATCAGATATAGTTACTCAGATTAGTACGGAACTCAGCATAGTTCCACAGAATTTGGGACTGTCAGATACCGTCATTCAGATAATCAGTAATACAGTATCAGTAAACTCAGATATCAGGTATTGGTATTCACACTTTGTACTCAGTATTATCACGATCTCAGTTATAGTCTATGTATTCATGCATGTACTCTTATTAAGTCATACTCATATTATTCAGTTAGTATTATTCTTGCATATGAACCCATGCATGTCAGCCTACCTCACTAAGCATACCAGTACATTCAAAGTACTGACGCGTGTTTTTTGCACTATGATGTGTTATATCATAGGTTCAGACGTACGGGCTCCAGAGCACCCTTAGCAGTTTAGATCTTCAGCTTTTAGAGTAGTGGTGAGTCCTCATAGTTCAAGAACATGCTTGTTATTTTCAGAAGTCAGAGTTAGTTGGGGACTTGTCCCATCAACTCCACAGTTCAGATAGTTTAGAGGCTTTCCAGACTAGAGTATTTTCAGAAAGTAGTTCAGTTTTACAGTACTTATATTCAGTTTTGGTATTTTGATATGATATTCAGATTTATTTACAAATTTGAATCTTATGTCATATGTTTTTGTCTATTTTTGTAATCATTACAGTATTTATTACAAAGTTATTGCAGCAGGTACCAGTCATGGATTAGCTTGTGGTCCTTTGGGATTATGAGCACCGTATAGCATCCAGGGTACAGACTCGGGGTGTTACACTAACAATCATTTCTTGCTGGAAGTAATCATTTAATTGGGTGGAGTGTGAGTCATCACCTTGTCACTCCGGACCAAGAGACTTTATCTCATGAAAGGGTGGAGATTTAACTGTCATGTCTAAAGTTAAGTTTATGAATAGAGCCTGCAAACACGCTAGTTCTTGGAACTCCACCAAGATGAGCTATTAAAATCAAAAGGGACTCGACCAAAATGAGCTGCCAAAAGTAACAAGAAACATAAAGTAGGTAGAAGTTAGCACTAAGTTTCTACTAAGTGGAGCTCGATTGTCCATTACTTATCTATACATAATTTGTTTAGGCATAATCACGTGGGTCATGAAAGGTGAGTAGCAATCTATACCATTCACAAACAAGAAAATCAAGCATAAAAGAATTAAACTGCAGTCATAACATAACAGTAAGGGAAATTAATCAAGCTCGCTCGACAAGAACATTAGCTCATCATATTTTCTGTTAATCCCTCAAGATAACTATTTTTATACATAAGAAAGAATTAGTTTCCCAGTACCATTTAGAATTGATATTTTAGCATCTTATATAATTCTTTATATTCATTCAAGCAATTTGATAGAATTTTATTTCAATATTCAAGCTCTCATAGAAACATTCGGCCACTTCAAATCAATTAATCAAGCTACCCAACTTGAAGCATGTCTCTTGGCTCCTAAAAACATGAAGCTCTGAAATGCACCAAATCAGTATTTTATAGTTTTCGATCTTTCGATGCACTACTGAGTTAAAAATAAGAAATGATGAAAATATAGACATCAACCACTTATATTGAGCACATATACATTGATGGCTCAACATCCCAAAATTATCGCACACTCTACAACGTTCAGCTTACAATAGAATTCTAACATGTGGAACCTCATAAGCCAATTAAAAATTTGAGGTGCTTACTGCTTACTCCCATCTGCTTTAAATACATCTTTCTTATTGTTCTTTTATTCTTATTTTTTTTCTTTGTACCAAGAAGTTGATGGATTGATCACCCTGAGCTTTCTTTGTACACCTGTAAAGTTATTCTAATCCTCAAGAAATCATAAATTTTCCTTTCATTAATTTATCATATCATATTTGAAAGAGAAAGAGGCACAAATGTATCAATTTTTCATTGTTAAACGAGATGGAAGTCTTTGGTAAGTGCGCTGACCTACTCGCCCTCTCCTAATAAAGTCAAAATACTTTTAAAGGTACCACTGATAATTACTCCTTCCATTTTGAAATAAGTGAATTATTGGGTATTTATTGGTATTTCAAAATAAGTGAATCATTGAATTTTTTTTTAAATTTACCCTTATGATTTGACAACCAATTAACTTTTGAAAAGGTATTACAAGATCAACTTTTTTTTTTTGGGGGTTAAAAATAGAAAGTTGTGTTAAAGTTATGTCTTTAATATTTTTTTGTTAATATGTGTACCAAAATTCAATAATTCATTTATTATGAAACGGAGGAAGTATTATTTTGGACGGCAATAAGTCAGTTAATGACATGGACTGAAATAAAAAAAATAGCAATGCATCAAACTGCTAAATAACTTAGGACATGAAATAAAAGGGCAGTCTGGTGTACTAAAGCTTCCTCTATGCGCGGAGGCAGGATGACAAGGGTGTAACAATTTTTATCACATTCAACTGCCATTTCGAACACCATTATGGGGTGTGGGTGAATAGATGAAATTGCTCCACCTTTAACTAAATATTTTCAGTTCAAGCCCTAGGAATGAAGATATTTTTGGTAGGGAATGTTTCCCTGTTATGCTTCTGATGGGGCGTGAATCCAAATTAATCGACCCACTGAATTTTCCAAATCAAGTAATTATTAAACAAAATTATCTTATTAGATAAGAATAGTAGTTTAAAAGAAAATCAATAATGCATGATGTCATCTCAGTGAAATTGCAATCAAAACAACGTTCGTTTAAGTTTCTATCTTTCAAAACAAATAGGGTATAACGACCAATGAGCCCTACTAATATGGCAACGATTGCTTCAAATTGAACTAAATTAGAGTTAGAAAAAGGGATTACCTCGTACAACCAAAATTCTCACATTGCTGCGAGTTCTCTATCCAACATTCAAACTCAATGTTTTAAACTGATTTGATCTTGCATTAAAGCAAAAATCAACCCATTTACTTGCAACAATTAATCAACCAAGAAACAAATGGAAAACAGAGAGCATTAGTCCATTAATTGCACCTATATCTACCTCGAGCATATTCGAGTTTCAAAATCATGTGAAACCAAATTGTGCAAACATTGCATTCCAACTCAATAAAGCATGACTATGGAATCTAAATGTTTAATTCTCTTTTTAAAGAAGTACAAGGATCTCTAAAGTATAGCATTAAATATGTATCACAATTAGTTTGCGTCATAACTAAGCATATAGAAGAGAAAATGGTCAAATACCCCCAACCTTTACCCAAAATTCCAATTACACAACTATACTTTGAATGGGTCCTATGACCCCCTGAACTATTTAAAAATGGAATATATACCCCCCAAACGCTGATGCCCAGATGTGTAATGGAAAGTGAGCAACACACGTCTGCCTTGTAATGCTACCTAATTTCCACGTAATATTATTTTTTATATAAAAAATTAATTATTATTCTTTAATATATATATATATATATTCTCTTCTTTGAATTTTCCTTTCTATTTCCTATTTTGCTTTCCTTTTGGAAGCATTTTTGGAAGCACAGGAATACGGATTAATTGAGGAGAAGGACCAGATTTTGATTCGTGAATATGTTCACATTTCCAAAAATTCATGTTAGCAACTCAACATGAATCAACCAAGTTGGCGCCGTCGCCGCCGTTGTTGGAGCTCCGGTGACTTTTGGCGTTGTGGACCAGTCCCAACAGGTGCGCCACCTCAATGCGAGCAAACCCCAACAAAAATCATCCAAAATCGATGCTTCCATCGCCGTGAAATCGTATTTGAGCGCAGCGCCGCCGCTGACGAACTCCGGTGAAGGCGGCGCCGCCACTGTCCACCACCAATCGACGCAACACCACCACCAAATTTTATTTTAGCTATTGCACCAATTGTTGAAATAATTATTAATTTTGTCATTTTGATGGAATTAAAGATAGACCCATTTGGGGTGTGTGTTCTTGAAATGGAATGGAATTAATTATTTTTTTTTTATGGAATTTCAGAATTTGGTGTGTGGGGGGAGCAGCCATGGTGTTTTGTGTTTTGTTGAAGAGAAGAAAGAAAATGAAGAAGAAGAAGAAATGTCATTGATAAGTTCTTGGTGCCATTGTTTGTGAAGAAGAAGAATTGAAGAGGAAGAAAGAAAAATGACATTGATGAGTTCTTGAATGTCATTGATGTCATTGTTTAGAATTGAGGAAGAAGAAAGAAAATGAATTGAAGAAGAAGAGAAAGAAAATAAATAAAGAAAAATAATAATTAAAATTATATATATTTATTTAAAGAAATATTAAAATTAAATTTTTAATAAAAAATTCGGTTTTCACTCTCTTTAAAGAAAGTGAAACGCACACTCTTGTCATGTCAGCGTATGGGGATATATATTCCATTTTTAAATAGTTCAGGGGTCATAGAACCTTTTTAAAGTATAGTTATGTAGTTGGGATTTGGGGTAAAGGTTGGGGGGTATTTGACCATTTTCTCCATACAGAATAAAGAAGTTCAGAATTACCTCTTAAGTTTTGTCTATCTTTCTCTACCTCGAATAAATTCAATTTACAAAATCTTGTAAAATCCAAATTGTGCGACCATTAAATTGAATAAATCACGAATTTTTGCTAATATTATGAGCAGATCACAACTGAAGTGACTATTATCTACAAAGATAAAAATGAAAATTACAACACTAAATTAAAAGAAGTTTTTTATACCAAAAGAAAATAAAATTAAATAAATGAACACACCAAATCATTTCAAATAAAATAAATTAACACATCAGATCAGTTAAAGGATAGTGTATGTTAGGGGTGGGCGTTTGGTACTTCGGTTCGGGTTCAATTTTTTTTTTTTCGATTATGAAATTAGGTGAACCGAAAATCGAACCAAATTAGTTCGGTTTGATTTATGTAAGTTTCGGTTCGGTTCTATCCGGTTTAATAATTTTGATTTTTTGACTTTGGGTTTGTTTAATGGGCTAAATTATATTTGTAAATCGGCCTAGTTTAACTTTTTTTACGTTAAAGAAAAATCAATATAAACTTGTAAAGTCTTTTAGGTGATAAATGAGAACAATCACCTCTAATGCAAAAATCAAATGGAGGATCATATATTAACTTTCAGTTACAAAAATCAATGCAAAAAGTAACTTTCGATATCAGTTGCTGAATGTATTTGAATTTTGGGACTTTGGGTTGTAGGTAATAGTGGGTCGTAGCTAAAACCTAAATAGCTAATGACCTTAGATATTATAAACATCAAATAATAAACATATTATATATATATATATATATATATATATATATATATATATATATATATAATTAAAAAAGTATACAAAAAATTTCAGTTTATTTCGGTTTAAATTGAAAATCGAATTTCGTCAACCTAAAAATCGAAATATCATATTTATAAGAAAATAAATCAAAATCGAACTGAAAAATAAAAAAACCAAAAAATTAAAATAATTCAATTCGATATTTTAAATTTTCGATATTTATGTCCACCCCTAATGTATGTGGTATGAGTCTTTGATTTTTAGGAGATTCTACCTAAATCACCAATTAGTAAGTTCCAAATGAAGTAAATTAGTCCGCCAATTATGTCAAGCCATAGGCAGCACATGCAACATAGAATAACTCACCAAAAATCAGAACAGATCAAATTCCAAAAATTATTGTGAGACAGATGGAACGACATGTAAAGTGATTGAAATACTATTTATATAGTCAATATGAACAATAGACAAGGCATTATACCTCCTCACGAGTGAAGCCTGCATCAGAATATAATCTTTGCCACTGCAGAAGTTTTTGACTCAATGTCAATATTCACCTCTGAGCTTTAAAACTTTCAATTGCCTGGTCCAATAGTAGAAATAATAGTTCAATTAGATTCTTAAACCCTAATTTCAAACTTGATGCAAAGAAGTAAAATAAAAAAAAAACTAAGATCAAATTTTAAAGAAGAAGAGACTATACCCAGCAGTCAAGAAGGAGGAAAGACCAATGAGAAATACCGAGAGTCGAGCAAAGTTGAAGGGAAAAATGGACACGTAAGAGTAACATGCAAGGGCATAGTAATGTGAAAATACAAGTGTGCCTTTCGTCGTCAACCAAAACCCTCACTTATTAAATAGTAGAATGCCTCATCAACTATGTCCTACATGATTTATTTCTTTAATCATTTTATATAAAAAGTAAGTATTATTAATTAAACTAATTTGAATTCATGCAGGATTAATTAGTTTTGATTCACAATAAATAAATTCACTAAGAATAATAATATTTTCTACTAAAAATTTCTTCATTAATATAACTCAAGTCAAATATCTTAATTTCAAATTAACGGGTCGTAACACCTCACCACACTCGGTGGTATGTCCCATGAAATGATATATGCATAGTTGCTTGACCGAATAATTAATTATATGAGCATACAGATGGTTGAAAATGTTAGTCGTACCGCTCTTCTAGAATAGACCAGTGAGAAGCCAATGAAAAATGTATTTTTGATTTGGATATTCTTGTTTTTGATAATTAAAGAATGTTTTATTCTTTTGGAGATTCTTCGTTTTGCCAATAATTCATGTCAGGAGCAGCATCAGTACTCAAATGATATAAGATTTCTTGAACATCATTGCACTTGATGACCCTTACATACCAAATTTCCAAGTCCAATTCTATATATCCATTCGACTCAAGGCTCGCTGCGTGCCTTCATGTGGATTCATTAGCTCAACAACCTTATTTTTGTCGGTGAGAGCTGCACTTTTAATGCCATCCTATTTTGTTAACTATCCTTACTTTTATTTAGGGGTGTTAAAATAAACCCAAATTAAATTGATTCGTTTAATTCATTCAAAATTTAATGGGTTGAATTAAAGATAATTTATTATTAGGTAAATTTCAACTCATTAAATCCTAGTTAATTTTTAAATTAGGTTCAAATGAACCTAATCAATCTCTATTTCAACATATTTGATTGATAAAAATAGAAAGAAAAACGTGACAATGTTTCCATTCACTCTCAAAATCATCCATCTCACTCTCACCTTATCTCAACCCCACCACAAGCCAACTTACCCCATCTTCACTTCGTCTTCCTTAAATAAATTATTTTTATTTCTTAAAAACACTTTATAAATTTTCTTCTTGTGCCCACCTCATCCCCATTCCTCCCTTCCTACCCCTCACCCCCACCTTAAAAGATTAATTTTTTTTTATTTTTAAAAGTAAATAAATAATTTTTTTTGAACAAAAACATTAATCTTACTCCAACCCCCATCTTTCCCTACTCCCTACATCACCACACTCTCCTCCCCTATACGACATATCCCCTCCCTTCACATATATTTTTCTTAAAAAAAAATAATTATTATTTTTTCAAAAAAAAACTAAAGTTATTTTTTTTATAAAAAAAACTCTTACCGCAATCCATATCCTTTCCCTAACCCTACCCCCACACCCACACCTGCACCCCGCGCGCTCTCAATTTTTTTAAAAAATAAATATTTAATTTTAAAAAAAAATAAATTTCTTTTAATTTTTTTTTTTTACCTCAACCCTCATCCTAAACCCCTCCCGACCTCTTACCCCACACCTCTTCCTACAAAATAAATTTTTATTTTAAAAAAATTAAATTTCTTAAAAAAAAAAAAAGAAATTTCCCACCCCCACTCTCTACCCACCCTCCCAACTTTTCAAACCCATTTAAATTTATTTTCTTTACAAGTAATAAATATAGTAATATGTTAATGTTTTTTAGACTAAATGAGTTAAATTAGACGAATCAAAATTCAACTCGATTTTTATGCATTTCAAACTCAACCAGCCCATTTGACACCCCTCTTCCACTTATTTGATTTTTAAATGAGAAAATCAAATAACCGCTTCACCTTTTAATGGAACGCATGCAATGTAAATTTGAATTAATACATAGACATGTATGTTTTGAATAGAGAATGCATAACGAAACAAAAATTGGTGATCACATTCGAGATTTGGTGAAGTATTAGGGTACTACGGATGCAGCTCCTCTCCAGTACCTTTGTTGTCCAGTTTGTCCAGTGGATTTATAATCTGCTGACAGCTGGACAATTATACATCTAAGGGTGTAGAATTGATTAGGCCAAAAGCAATTTTAACCATGGCTAAAATATACAACACTTCTATATTTTATTTATTTTCCTTATAGCAATGTTAATGACGAGAATTTCGGCTCAAATTGATTGATTTTTTTTTTCTAGAAAGCTAACTTATCTTCATGATTTTTTTTTTCAATTTAATGGTCTTCTTTAGTTTATTATTTTCACTTATATTCTATCCCACATTTCAATTCTTTCAAATTAAGCTCTATTATTTTCTTAAATTGTTTTCGTAACTCTTTCGAGAAAATGATGTAAAACTTAGAAAAATCTTAAATTCTAATAGATGCAGCATAGCAAAGAGAAATTATGGGTCCTGTGGGACAGTGGCGGATCAACACCTATAGTCAGAGGGTTCATCCGAATCTCCTTCAACAGAAAATTATGTTATATATACATAGTTAAAATTATTTTTTATGTATATATATCTATAGTTAGAGGGTTCATCTGAATCTCCTTCAACGGAAAATTATGTTATATATACATAAAATTATTTTTTATGTATATATATTAGATGTTGAACCCCTTTCAGTTAGTTTTTATATTCACCTATGAACTCCCTTAGTGAAAATTCTGACTCCGTCATTGTTGTGGGTGCACATTTCACAACATCTATATGAAGCGTGGTGAAGACATATGGACTCATGTTCCTCAAAAAGATAATTAGCTGGTATTGGAAACAACTTATCAAGATGAAAATTGATATGCAAGCCTGGTACCATCTAGGGAAGTACATCTTCATTGGAAACGAAAAATGGCATCCATATTTTTGTGACTTGTTCAACAACAAGATCCTTGATACCAAAGCACTTGTAGCATTAAAATGACACTAAAAAGAATTGACCAATAATATCAAAGCACAAGCATTACCTTTGTGAAAAACTCTAATTATGAAAAACTTAATCACATACATACATACAAACCCACGAAAGCTACTGGGCAATAACTAGAATGTCTACATACCATATTCTGAAAAATTTCTACATACCAAAAACAATTTTTTTTCTTCATTATTGCATTAAGAAACAATAACCTAAATGTCAACCATATTAAAATTGTCAAGATAATTCATAATAACAAACACCAAATTGTCACTAAATGAAAAACTACTAGACAAAATAAATTTCAATATCCACATGTGGATTACAGCCTCTTCAGAGTGTTTTGAGAACAGTTTTGTAACCAAGAGTGTATTTGTCAATCTTCAACAAAAGCCAATCTGTTATTGATGCTTTCATGAGTTCTCTTAGATTTCTTCTCTTTTGTAGTCACCATTTTCTTGATATCTATGAAAACAAAGGGGGAAAGGATGAACTCATAGAAGTGAATGTCAATTGTGCTCGAATACAAAGTCCGAACTTAACCAACCTGCTACTCCAGACAAGGACACTATGTAATCTCTGCTTTTACGAATTTGCCACAATTAATGTTGAGAATAGTTATTTGAATTAGGAAAAGAAACATCTTGTAATTGATATAAATGACATCTTATGATGAATAACATTGCTTACTAGAAAAATATATACATATGTGACGTAGTAAAAAAGATTTTCACTCACTCTTAAGAGTTGCGTCAGACTTCCAATGAATGATTCTTAAGATAATTGTGAAGAGCACCATGGAGGAAAACTTTCTTCCGTTACATCCTATTAATTAAAAGATAACGAGATTTTTTACGTTAACAACAATAATATTTTTAGTAAAATTTCATAAATAAAATATTTATTTTTCAAAAAAATAGAATAAACAACTGAAAATATAAAATATCGTGAGATACCATAGCATTTGATGTGTCAGATAAAGGCGGATATGAGACATAGAGGCTTGGAAGGTGATCTAACTGCTGGCTAGTTTGACATTGAAAAGATGACAATGAAGTCTTACTTTTCTTGTTGGAGTTTTCCAGAAAATTCTTTGACCGAGTATTAGAATAATGAGTTGGTTCCTTTTTTTTTCAGCCCAGTCACCTTTGTAAAGTTTGTATTGTCAACAAATACTATTTCACTCAATTCGTTTTGAATACTATTTCTTGGAGCCAACTTTTCTTCTAATTCATTCGTCTTCTTAATATCCTTTAACTTGACAATTATTTCATTCGCACCTTTTACGGCCAATTCATATCCTTCCTTGGATTCTGAAGCTTTACTTGAAATTTGCACAAAAGTATGACATAAATGTCTATACCTTGTTGTAACTTCAACTTTCGGATCAATGTCTTTTTTCAACTAGACTAGCATCCATCTCGTTTATGTTTGTAGCATCTTTGGTCCACCTCTTTAATATGTAATGTACTGGAATCATATCCTTTATATTCAGTATGTCTAGAATCTTCAAAGCATGTCTACACAATATACCCAAAAATTCAAATAATTTACAGCTGCAAGAAACTTGAATTACTGATTGCTTAACTGTTACAACATGCTTCTTAACACTTCCAAGACTACTAACACTGTAGGAAAACATTTCTCCTTCATCATAACAATCCTTTATTGAAATCAGTAATGACCTTTCCCATTCATTTTGAAACATGTTAAATATAGTTGGGGTGTACACTTTCCTAGCATGAATCAATAAAGAAAGTTTAACCTTTAAAATAGGTATTCTTTGAGTCATGTCAAAATTTGACTTAGTCTCATTCACACGTTTATCATCAACCGATCTTTGAAAATATTTAAAAAAATTGAACAATATCCAAATCAGATTTTAAATATCCCCTTAAAGATGTATTAAAACTCCCACTTAATTGTGTGCTTCGCATACCTGCTGAGAATGTATTTCTTCCATATGTCATGGACCATTTCTCCCTTATTGCAAACGTATTTTTTAACCAACTATTATCCTCAAGATCATATTTCTCAAGCATTTCCTTCCACGCACTTAAAAAATCCTCCTCATACTCATAATCATAAAGTAATTTGCTAAAATCTCTTAGAAATGACTCATTATCTCTAAAGATATGATTAAGATGTTTAAATGCATTTTTTTTCCAAGTGGCATACACAAAGACGATGATATGTTTGTTGCATTACCAATGAGATAGCAGCAACTATTGCAGAATCTTGATCAGTAAAAATTGTTTATGATTTATCTGCAGACATCCTAAAAAATGCATTAAAAAGCCATTCAAAAGATTCAGTTGATTCTTCATATAAAAGGGTTGCTCCAAATATAACCATTTCCCTGTGATTATTTAAATCAACAAACAATGCCAAAGGTCGATACTCTTTATTTGTTCTATATGTCGTGTCAAAAGACACAATATCTCTATAAATCTTAAAATCTCTTATCATCTTTGCATCGGTCAAAAATATATTTGTTATCAAACCATCATCATCTAATTGTAAAGAATACCGAAAAGCAGGATCTTCTAATAGTCTTTTCTCAAAATAATCAATCAAACTCCGAGCCACTTCACGTTTCAAACTATTTTTTCTTTTATCCCGAAGATAATTTTTTTGATCTCTCTTTGTGTAACCTAGAAAAGATTGTCCTCCAACTTGACGAGCAGATTAATCAAATGAAGCTTTAAGACGTATCCCTGAATCATCTAATAAGTCGATTTCATATGATTGAGCAACTTTTATCTTTCTTTATGAGGACAACATATGAGCCAAAGAAGAAGGAGCAAGAGGATGATTATGTTTCTCTTCAAATAAAGTGATGCGAAACATTCCACTTGACTGACGACAAACAATAATATGAGCTAAGTATCCTGTTCTAGTTTCATCTCTTTTTATTTGAACTGCTGCATCTCTTGTCTTTGTTTCTATACCCTTCTTTATAACATGTCAATTTTCTTGAAGTCACATACCCTTGAATTTTATTTTTGTTAGCATATTCTTTCCTAATACTAAAACCAACTGCACTAGCGTATTGATTATAATATTCATATGCATGTTCTTCCAAATCAAACTCCATCCCAAGTTTTATAGGCACATTACATCCATTTTGAAACTCACTAGATCCAATGTCCATAAATCTAAATACAAAGAATATAAACAAGAGAATAATCAGCAAATTTTATAGTTAAAAGAACTCTAATGTGAAACATGGAGTGAACCAATTAAAAAAAATATCCAGAATAATGTTCAAAAAGTCTTACTCATTCATTATTGAATAATAAATAGTTCAAGTTCACAAACAAAGGTTAATTTCAGAGGTATATTACATTGGTGATTGCTAAAGCGATGTTAAATAGTTTGATTACTACAAAAGTCTAGTTAAGGCATTTTATCAAACATGTGATAGACACTTCTATACATCAACATTTGCAGCTATATACAAACATTTCCAGCAATAAAAAAAGTTTAAAGCAACGAATAACCTGCTTTTGTGTTGTCACTTTTTTCCGAGAAAATAAAATTGTTCTTCAACTAATTTTCTTGTTCTTTGCAATCTTCTGTTGTTGAACCTTGTAAACAGTTTTGTTTCTGTCGAGTGTTATTGAGATTTCCCGCTGAAATCCCTTTTTTTCGTGGTAAGAAAATCTTTTTACAACAGAAAAACTTTTCTTCATAATTTTCTGCATAATTTGCGGTATTCTTGATGCCAGACATAATGTTTTGTTTTAACCATGGTAAAAATAGCTTTTTGGCCTAATTAATTCTACACTCTTAGATGTATAATTGTCCAGCTGTCAGCAGATTATAAATCCACTGGACAAACTGGACAACAAAGGTACTGGAGAGGAGCTGCACCCGGGTACTGCAATACCTATAAATATTCACTCATTCACAATGTCAAAATAAGTACTATATTTGGCCAAAAAAGAAAGAAACCAGAAACCATCTGAGCTTTCCGAATCCTACCTACAGACCTACAAGCTTCAAGCTTGGTCTCTGAAAATCTCCCTTCTCAACACTCCACGAACACCAATCCCCAATTCCAAGAAAGATTATACATATCTCCTCAATTATAACACACTTGTACGTATATTATACCACCCTTTCTACCATCCTAATATGTACGTATATACCTATAATTTTTGGTGGTACTATACTTGATTTTGCAAGTCCTTTGAGCTAATGAAAGTCCCATGAAAGCCATATGGAACTCTTGAAGGAAGCTCGACAGTAGCCACCAATTCTAGAGTCATGGCATTCACAATTTGGAGTTCTGATTTCCATGTCTTCTCATCATGGCAAAATGCAAGAATATATCCGTCATCTTCTTTCTCTGAGTTCACATTTCTTGGTAAAAATAATGGCTCACCTCCATATCTTCCATCTCCATACATATGTTTCTGAACCTCCCCTGTTGATAAGGCCACTTTTGCAAAACCAGACACTTTTGGCCATGGCTCTGCAATAGCTAGATAAGCATATTGTGTTTTTCGACCAAGTTTGTTCCTGTTCACCATTCCAGCTTCCAAATTAACCTGTTCTGATGAAGGAATTATTTTTCGTTTCCTCGACTCTCCAGTCTTCAAATTGAGCCTTATTTCTGACAAAACACTCTTCAAATTCTCGCTACATTCATTGAAAATAGAGTCTGGTGGTGTCATGCATGAGCCAATGACAACTACTTCATCCGTCTCTGGCTCTTCCCAAGCATTCCACAAATGAAAACAGAACGTTTCGGGTGATTCTAACCAAATTATATTCTCAGAATCTTTAGCATTTTTGGGTAGAATTCCAAACCTGGATTTCTTCTTTTTGTCATAGATCACTGGGGAACCACCTTTGAGCATTTCCTGAAGCTTGAACACAACTTGCTGATCGGGAATTACAACATAATTCTCAGTAATAGCAAAGTCATGCATCATGGTAGGAACATCCAATGGGATTTCAACGTCGGGCGATTTCTCCCCATCCGGAGAAAACTTAAAAGACTTCAAGTACGGTTTTTGAACTACATCGTAGCTCAAAGCAAAAAGCTCACCCGAAACAGGATCAATTTTCGGGTGAGCAATCATTGTACTTTTCAATTGCTCATCAAAATTGTACCTTCCAACTGTTTCAAGGTCACCAGAAGGCAAAACTTGAACTTGATAAGGGACATCATCTTCAGACATTGCTAATAGCCTATTATTAAAGTAAATTAATCCGGCATTAGCTACTCCAGTGCCATGGCTATGATCCACAAGCCCGAAAAGTCCACGAGCGTAAAAGAGCATTAACCTAGCAATTCCAGAATGACCATGAAGTTCACCAATGGCTTTTGGGAAAACAGGGCGACCCAATTCACGTTCTTGAACTAATCTTTGTGTTTCAGTGAAACGGCAAGAATAACTCACTGAACCATTTTCGACGGTGATGGCATGAACCATGCCATCACCGTCAAAAAGGTGATGTCCGGCAACCGGTTCAAACAACGGGTTAGCACCATTACGGACATAAACACCGTTAATACAATCAGGGATCGTCCCTTTAACGGGAAGATTATGCCGGACAGGTTGCTCCGGCACCGGAGCAAAGTTGCCGGAAATTTGTACCCGTGGGTCGGCGGTTTTAGGAAGTCGGTTTTGGAGTTCGCGTGATATCAACGCGCTTTCCACTATATCTAAAGCTTTTGCTGCTGCCTTTTGGAAAAAATTCCAATCAGGCGTTGTTTGTTGTCGAGATTCTGAGTGTCTTTTTGATGGATTTTTTTGTTTAGGGAAAGTGAGTATAGCAGGGGATTGAAGAGCAGAATGTATTTTAGCTTTTCTAGTGAGATTTCTCATGGATTTTGAAGGAAGGGAAATATCAACGGAAGAATAAGAAGTAGACGGTGAGAAGGGATGAGAACCGGAAACTCCGGTTCTCGCCCAACAAGTAGTATAATTTGCAGTTGTAGAAGTCATTTTCCTTTTCTGTCTGTTTAGATTTTTTGAACAGAGAAGTGAAGGAAGAAAAAGAAGGGGGTGTTTGTGGGAGAAAGAGGGAAAGAGAGGGTTTAAATAGGAGGTGTTTGAGAAAAAAAAGGGAGTGTGTATGCCAAAGAGGGGAACGAAGGTCCACCTTAGACATCTAAGTGAAGAGCACGTGGTGGATTTGTGAGAAGGTCACTTGAGAGCAACATAAGGGGTAGGGGTAAGCGTAGGGGTGGGGGTGGCAGTGGAGGAAAGAGATTTAATTGATATCCAATGAAAAGAATGATAGTATTGATTTTAGGGGAAAGGAAACTGATAAATGATCAGAATTTAATTAATTTGTCACATTATAATTAACTGATCAAATTAATATAATTTAATAGTCATTCAGTTATTTTATTTCTTTTCTCCACATATAATTTTTATATTAAATTAATATAACACTTATATCATATTAATATATTTTTTCAGAATAGACAAAACCTATGCATGCATATATAACCTTCACACCAAATTAATACAATGTTTATATCATATTGATACATTTTTTCAAAAAAAAAATAAAAAATCCTTATACATTCATATACAGTCCTTTTATCAAACTGATATAATGCTTATATCACTTGATATATATATATTTTTTTAAAATGTGGTAGTGAAATAAAAAAGAAAAAAACTAAATTTCTTGTTCATAAGAAAAATGACCAATGTTTTTTTTTTTTTTAAATGAAACAACAAAAACTTTAAAATAACAAAAAATGGAGAAGGAGCCAAAGCCTATTGTGAAATGGCTAAACGTAGGAATTAGTTTAGTGAATGATTATAGTTAATTAGTTTTTAATGACTATTATATTAAAATTATTTTAAAGTGAAGTGTTATTGTTATTCTTTTCCCTTGATATTATAAGTATTGGCTTATTAAAAAATATTTTATAAATAATTTTGTAAATATTTTTGTTGGCTACTCTGTTTCTTTTTAATAATGGTTAAACTGATAATTTAATAAGATTATATTTAAATTATCTTTTTATTCTTATTATACAATAGCGGCTTTAAACTTTAGAAACATTTTTTTTTGTATTTTATAGTTGTTTTTGATGCATTGTTCTTTTCTTGAAGTAGTTGGCTTTATGAAATTTTACCCATCAGTGTAAATTAACATTATCTTTTTGAGAGAGATTGTTGAAATGCTACCGCATTTAAGTTTGCTATTAATTAAAAAGAAATAAATTTATTTTAATAATAACTTATTTTAATTTATTTTTTCTTCTAATTTCTGAAGATTTTTATGCGAAGATATTATATACGAACAAGTGAAAATAAGTGAAAGTCAAAAATAAAAATAAATGAATATTTTCTAATCGATTAAATTAGAAACTGAACCATTAAAGATTAAAAATTGATTAAACCAAAATTAATAATGAACATTTTATTAATTTATTTGTCGATTCAGTATGTTTATGAATTAAAAATTAATAAATTTAATTAATAAAATATAAATCAAACTGAATCAACCGATAAACACTCTAAGTGGAGGCGAAAAGAAAAAGTTTGGTCAAATAGACGTATTCATGTCAAACTAAAAAGTGGAACAAAATAAAAAATCGAACTAAATGATGAAATTGATATATTTTTACATTAAAATTTAAAAATTTCGCTACATATTAATATTTTACACTCTTAATTCTTAATTTAGGTGTTTTTATTTTTTAATTCTTTATCTTTACTTTCTAATCCTCCCTTTATATTTCTTAGTTTGTTGATGTGGCACATTTCTTAAATAGTTCTAACTAGAGGTATATTTTATTAAATTAACTTTATTAATAATATTTTAGACTCTAAATTTAACTGTTATTACTTTATACATATATTTAATGTTGAGGTTTGCTATATCTTGTTTTGATGATAATCAGTTGACAACAAGGGACCAGGTCCTTAGATTTTCATGAAAACATACAGATATCACATCTCTGTGCAGTTTTTTCTGTTAGTGTAGCAAACTGTGCAGGAGATCAGTGTACCAGACAAGACACCCGGCCCCATCAAAATTCTACCCTAATCATTATCCTACTATAAATAGAAAAGAACGTTTCTCAATTCAATAGTTTTTGCAAATCGATTATTAGAGAAAGAAAAACGGCGAAAACTCAATATTGCCCAAGTTCCAAGTTTCTGTATACTAAGAGAGTAATTATTCTTATGTCAAGTCTTGATCTGTAATCAAATTATTTATCTTATAAGAGTGATAAGTAGAGTTACCTGAGTTGATATTCATTACAATTAATCGATATTGAGAAGAGATCGCGACAGAGTTGTCAAGGAAAGTTTGTAATAGAGTTATTACAAATTAGTGGAGCTTAGAGTTAAGTTTCAATGGAGCTTGTAATCATGAGTTTGATTATAGTGGATTCTTGAGTGCTTGTGAGGGCAAACCGTGATTTTTCATCCCTTGATCAAGGAGATTTTCACATTAAATCATTGTGTTCTTTACTTTCCTGCAAAGTTTTATTTCCTTACTACTTTACTATGTTATTGCCTGTATCTAACTCTAAGGGATCTAGTCCTTTATAAGGCGGTGCACCCCCCACGATTCATCAATTGGTATCAAAGCAAGGACACTCTAAAAGGTTCAAACCTGAAATGATTTATTAATCATGACTTCTCCACCTAATATGGAAGAAGGACAATCTACCACTAAATCACCTCGCTTTAATGGACGGTGGAAAACCAGGAGGTATGGGCAATGGAGAACTAGGAGGTACGACTTCATTATGGCTGAGGATAGTGAGCTGATAGATGTTACACTTGATGGTCTTCATGTGCCTGTTGAGGAGATTAAGAAATGAAACATAACAAGGATGGTTGTCAAAACTAGGAAAGGGTATAATGATGAAGATCAAAAGAAAGTTGAGAAAAATTACAAGGTTAAGAAATTGCTTGTCTGTGGCATAGGACCTGATGAATATAACAGGATTTCTTCTTGTGAAAATGCTAAGAAAATCTAGGATTGGTTAAGGACTTATCATGAAGGAACCACCGATGTGAAGGATTCAAAAGTTGATATACTGACTAATCAGTATGGAACTTTTACCGTGAAAGAAGGAAAAACTATCCGAGAGATGCATACCAGATTCACTTAAATCACCAATGAGTCCACCTCTCTTTAATAGATAGTACTATGGATGGTGAAAAACCAGGATGTATGATTTCATTATGGTTGAGGATAGTGAGCTGATGGATGTTACACTTGATGGTCCTTATGTGCCTGTCAAGGATATCAAGAAAGAAGATATAACAAAGATGGTTGTCAAAACTAGGAGAGAGTATGATGATGAAGATCGAAAGAAAGTTGAGAAAAATTACAAGGTCAAGAAATTGCTTGTTTGTGGCATAGGACCTGATGAATTATTTGCTTGTGAAAAAGCTAAGGAAATCTAGGATTGATTGAGGACTTCTAATGAAGGAATCACTGATGTGAAAGATTTAAAAGTTGATATGCTGACTAATCAGTATGAAACCTTCAACATGAAAGAAGGAAATACTATACAAGAGATGCATAGAAGATTCACTTTAATCACCAATGAGTTCCACTGCTTAGTAGAAGTTATTCCTTTGTGAATTCTGGGAGTCTTCCTAAATCCTGGGAAAGCAAAGTAGATGTTCTTACTGAGGAAAGAAATTTGAAAACTCTTACTATGGATGAACTCATTGGTAATCTGAAAACCTATGAACTCAAGAAGCAACAAGGGCAAGAGAAGGGGAAAGAAAAAATAGAAAAATATTTGGCATTGAAGGCTTTAAAATCTAATTCTAGTGAGGATGACACTGATGTTGACTATTTAGCAAAAAGGATTGTTAGAGCAATGAAGAAAAATGGTAAGTTTCAAAGAAGAGGAAGTAGCAACAAAAAGGGAGGTACAGTGGAAGTTTGCCACAAATTATGAAAACCTGGGCATTTCATCAAAGATTGCCCAATGCACAAGATGAATTATCAGAATATCTAAAATCTGGAGGTGACACAAGAAATAAGAAGAAGCAGGTCCCTGAAAAATCAAGAAGAAAGGTTGCAGCTGATTATGCAGTGAAACAGGCTTTAGTTATCTGTGGAGATTCCTCCAGTGAATCTGAGAAAGATGAAAAACTTAAAGATATTTCTATGCTGGTAGTGGAGGATGAGAATTTCACCTTTGACTCCTTATTTTCTCTTATGGAACACACTGAAGATGAAGAAGAAAACGAGGTAACTTTTTCTAACATTAGAAAAATTTAGATAACTACTCTGCTAGAAAGATAAAAAAGCTTGAAAATGTGTTGATCGATTTTGTGTATGAACCGACTGTTGAGAAAAATGTGTTAGAATAGAAAGTAGAAAATCAAGATCTTAAATTAATTTCCTTAACTCTCCAGTTATCTGAAACAAAGGAACAATTAACTAAGTTGAAATCTCAAAATCTGAGTTTAATGAATCAACTAAAGAGAATGGATGATTCTGATGGTAAAGGGAAGAAACAAGCCTCTAGGCTTCAAATTAAGCTTGAAAAAAAATTGAGGGGGTCTCAAAAGCATCTCATGACTGCTCTCAATAAGAATGAGGAACTAGAAAGGGACCTAGTTCGTATAAGAGAAGAACTTAATAAATCACTAAAATGGACCACATCCCCACAAATTCTTTCTAATTTAACGGCTCAAGGTGTCAATAATGCTAAAGTCCTTGGATATGAGTATAAAACCCAATCACTTGGGTCATAAAGAAAATCTATTAATGGTGTTGGAAATAAGGTCCACAAACCTCTATGCGCTTATTGTGAAATAAATGGGCACTTAAAGAAAAACTGTTAATGTTGGGTTGGAGCTAGAATGAGCAATGCTAGGTACATCTAGCAGGAGAATTATTACCCTAAGGGTTCCATACCTGTGAAAAATATAAAGAACTCTCTACCTAAATGGGCCAAGAAATATTTGATCACACTTTTATCTTCCTCATGGGAACTCAAACTCAAATGGGTTCTCAAATCTAACAAATAAATTTGATTGCAGGTAGGAGAAAAGGAATGTAGTTAGAACTTATTTATGGATGGCAGATTCTCAAAGCACATGACTGGGAGGACTGATTGTTTTCTCTCTCTAAAAATACTTGAAGGTGGAGGTGTCTCTTTTGAAAATGGTAAAAAATGCTAAATCCATGGTATGGGAAAGATTGGAAAATCACCTGATCAAGAAATAGAAGATGTGTACTATGTGAATGGCCTTAAGTACAGTGTTCTAAGTGTTTTTCAAATATATGATAAAGGTATTGAGGTGAAGTTCTCATCTGATGGATGTACTGTGTCAAGCTTGAAGTTTGAGAGAGTTATTCTCAAAGCTAAAAGGTTTAAACATATGTATGTGGCTGATTTAGAGTCTGAGTCTATAGCTGATGGGGAATTAACTTGCTTAAGTGTTCAAAGTGAATAGATTCCTCTTTGCTAAATAATTTAATTTTAAAGGCCTTGGTCAGTGGCATGCCAAAGCTGAAATTTCTAGACAACAAAGTTTGTGATGCTTGCATTAAGGGTTAAAAAACTAGGTTTTTCTTTAAGCTGAAGAAGTAGGTGAGTACTTCTAGACCTCTTGAGTTGCTGCACATGGATCTACGTGGACCTGCTAAAGTCCAAAGTAGAGGAGAAAAGAAGTATGTATTTGTCATCGTGAATGACTACTTCGGGTTCACCTGGACAATGCTCTTGAGAACCAAGGATGAAAACTATAAGGTTCTGGTAACTGTTGCCTTAAAAATTCAAATAAAGATAAATTGTAAGATTGCTGAATTCATATCTGATCTTGGAATTGAATTTGAGAACTCCCAAGTTACAGGATTTTGTGCCGAATATAGAATCAGTCACAATTTCTCTGCTCCTAGGACTCCTCAACAAAATGAAGTTATTGAAAAAAGAATATAACCCTCATAGAGATTGTCAGGACCATGATGATTGACAGTGGGCTTCCAAAAAGCTTTTGGGCTGAAGCTGTTAATACTGTCTGTTATGTGACAAACGGGTGTTTGATCAGATCTCTCCTAAACAAGACCCCATATGAGCTTGTGTTCAATAGAAAGCCTAAGATTGACTAATTCAGACCATTTGGGTGCAAGTTCTTTGTTCTAAATAATTGGAAGAATGAACAAGGAAAGTTTGACTCAAAAAGTGATGAAGCAACATTTGTGGGCTACTCCTCAACAAGCAAAGCATACAGAGTTTTCAATAGAAGAACTCTGTGTGTGGAAAAGAGTATACATGTGATTTTCGATGAATAAGAAAAGCTAGTGAATTTAGGTGATGATGAAGATTCTGATATTAAAGAGCTCATTCCTGTTTAAAGGGAAGATATTGATGAAGATGACGGTTAAGGAATAAATGATGTAGTTGGGAATGATAAAAGTGATGGTGATCCAGGATCTTAGTTATAGAACCTTACCCCAATTGAAGAACATCAAGAAGGGTCCAATCAAAATCTTTAGGGACTTGGTCCCAGTGGAACTCTTCTTAAAAGATCAAAGTAGAGGCGCAAATCTTCTCACCCACTTGAGAATCTGACTTCACCTTTGGAATCTGGAGTTTAAACAAGAGCTCAGGCCAGAAATTTCATGGCATTCTCAGTATTCTTATCATAATTTAAGCCCAAATATATGATAGAAACTCTAAAAATGCTGTCTGGATCAATGTAATGCAGGAGAAGCTTTAACAATTTAATATAAGTAAAGTCCGGTACCTGGTCCCAAACCTATTGCCAGAAAAATTATTGGACCAAATGGGTGTATAGAAACAAGCAAGATGAGCATGGATTCATCAATAGAAATAAAGCAAGGCTAGTTGTTTAAGGTTATAACCAGGAGGAAGGAGTTGACTATGACGAAACATTTGCCCTTGTAGCATGGATAGAGGCTATCAAAATTCTTATTGTATTTGTTGCTTATATGGGGTTCAAACTCTTCCAAATGGATGTCAAAAGTGCTTTTATGAATGGAAACTTGAAGGAAGGAGTCTATGTCAAGAAAGCTCCAAGTTTTTGATATGCAACATTTTCTCATCATGTAATTAAATTGGACAAATCTCATTATGGTTTGAAGCAAGCACCAAGGGCTTGGTATGAGAGACTTTTAAAGTTTCTTATGGAAAATGGCTTTAAAAGAGGGAAAATTGACAATACTCTCTTTTTCATGTCCAGAGGTAGCGACCTACTAATTGTTCAGATATATATTGATGACATGATTTTTAAAGCTACTTCTAAATCACTATGTGAAGAGTTTGCATAGCTGATGGGGAGTGAATTTGAAATGAGCATGATGGGTGGATTGAGTTTCTTCCTAGGCCTGCAGATCAACCAAACTTCTCAAGGGACAATGATTTGTCAAGAGAATTACATCAAGGAGCTACTGAAGAAATATAATGTGAAAGATGCCAAGCCAATTAAAACTCAAATTAGAACCAGTTCAAAAATGGATAATGATGAACCTAGTTCTTTAGTTAATGAGACCATTTATAGAGGGATTATTAGATCCTTACTATATATCTCTACAAATAGGCCAAATATTGTAATTAGTATGAGAATGTGTGCCAGATTTTAGGCTTATCTAAGAGAGTCTCATTTGAAAGCTGCAAAAAGAATTCTCAGGTATCTGAAAGGGACAAAGAACCTTGTCCTGTACTATGCACCTGGAGACATTTTTGATTTGATAGGATATGTTAATGCTGATTATGCTGAATATTTGGTGGATAGAAAAAATAGCTCAGGAATGGCTCATTTTTTGGGTTCTTCCTTAATCTCTTAGGGTTCTAAGAAGCTGAATTCAGTTTCTTTATCTATTGCTGAAGTTGAGTATGTGGCTGCAACTTCTTATTCTGCTAAATTATTATGGATCAAACAACAACTGATGGATTTTGGGATTGTCTCAGACACTATCCCTCTGATGTGTGATAATACAAGTTGTCTTAACATGGCTAAGAATGTAGTGCAACATACGAGGACAAAGAATATTGATGTAAGGCATCATTTTCTAAAAGACAATATTGAGAAGAGATCTATTTGCATGAAGTTTTGCAAGACTGAGGATTAGATAGCAGGCATCTTTACTAAGGATCTTCACAAGGAATAATTTATGAAGAGCATGTTGAGGCTGAGGTTGATCAAAATAACCTAATCTACTAAGATGAATCAGTTTTTCTCTATAAAATTAGCTATTATTAGGATACAGGTATCCTTGATAAAGTATGTACTTATTGGTTTAACTTAGTACCATACGTTTTGCAGGTATACATGTATGGGAATAACTTTGGAAGAGAATAGTTGAAACGGACATAAATTTAAGGATTCACTCAAGAAAGAGAGGGACCTGGTCCCACCTCTCAGGTTAGTACCAAAACAGTGTGCTTTAAAAATCATAAAATTCTGTCTGAAAAGGCCATGTGTCTTTTCTTCTATGAGTAAAATCTGTCAAATCTTTAGTAAGGTAAAGGGTTGCACCTATTAGGACTAGACATGTCATTTTATTCAAAATGCATCTAAATGAAACGTCACTTTCTTTAAATAAAAAATAAAACTCATTCCATTCCATTCCATTCTCTTCCAACAAATCATCTTCCTCAATCATTCATCATCTCAGAAACAAATTATTTTCATTCTGTATCTTACAAAAGCCCCAAATGATTGAAATTAACATTTACTTGATCCCCACTAAAGACCCAAAAATTAGTCAATCCCCACAAATTCAGTTTGAAAATCAAAGATTTTGATTTTTCAATACCCAAAACTATAGAAAACCTCTCCTCAAACCCTCAATAAGAATTTGAGTCCATGCCACCTACTGCATCCTCTTTAGAAACTACTAAGACTCTATATGTATCTATTCCAGTCAAAACTTTAGCAACCATGAAACCCCTACTGGGTCAGCCATGGTGGTGGGTGAAGCTAAATCAGGGCTTTGGTTCACCAATTAAACCTGAAGTTTCTCAACCCAAAGTTTCTCTTTCTTCAATAGAACCAAAAAGACCTGAAGCCTCTGAAATAATTAATGTACCTTGTTCCCCTACCCCGTTAGAGTCAAACCCCATTTTTGCTCAATTATTAAATAAAGAAATTCTAGCAAAAAGGTCTAACCTTTCCAGTAGTGAGAACTGGGTAGCTGAGAATTTACTTCTGCTCGGCAATAATCCTATTGAAATCTCCGTTGGTGTAGTAGAGCAAATAGTAGGTAAAAAGGCCAATGTCACAAAGGTTGGAGAGTTTGTTCAGCCTCCAAATGAGAAAGATTAAGTTGATGATGAGAAATTACCCCTAAGGTGGTTAGTTCAAAAGTAGATGGGTAGTAAAGGAAAAGGAAAAGTGATGTAAGCTGGTGTGAAGGTTACTAGAACATACTCAACTAGGAGTTCTTAGAAAAAGTCGATGGGGGATGCTATAAAGGCTAGCAAATCATCTGCTACTAGGAAAATAAGACTGAAGAAAACTAGTATTGTAGTGAATGAAAATTCAAAAGTTGTAGACATTAGAGAAGGTAAAGATATTGATCCTCATGTTACTGCTGCAATAGAAAAATTGAGAAAAGAAGTCCATGAAGAAGGAAAGACCAGGTCGTCCATTGTGAGGTCAAGAAGTCCCACTGGGATGAAACAAAAAATTATTGTAAAGAAGAAGAAAGTCTTCATGGGACCTGGTTCTAAGAAGAGAAAAAATGATGAAGAAGATTCAAATAGTGATTCCAAAAGAAGAAAGAAGGAGGAAGAAAAAAAGTCTATGTCTAGAGAAGAAAGAAATGAGATTTTAAAAATCCAAAAAGTACTATTTGGTAGAGTTTTTGATCCCATGATTTATGAAAACCTGGTATGGTAGTATTGGTGGAGTCTGTAAGACACTAGGGATGGTTACACCTCCTAGAGAAACCATCTCCCATGGTCTTTGAAAGAGAAGTAAGAGAATTCTATTATACTATGGATTTCTTGGATGATAGGCTAAGCCTAACTGCGCAAGTTCAAGGAAAGTAGATAAAATTAGATGAAGAGGCACTGGGAAAAATCTTGGATGTGCCTATTATGGGTGTAAGGATTGTTTTAAGGCAATAGACCTCAGCTGAGTTTATGATTGATGCCTCAAAAATGGGAGGAACATCAATAGCTGGTGTAAGAAAGAAGTTTCTCATAAGTGAGTTTCAGTCGGTGTTTCAATTTGTCAACAAGGTCACTCTTCCAAGGTTAGAGAAAAAGACTATAACTTCTGCTATTGATTTGTTTATAATAGAATGTCTCTGTAAATTTAAGTTGATAAGTCTACCTGTTCTAATGATTGAGCACATGTATAAGGTCATCCAGGAGATGGAATAAAAACATGGTATGCCTTATAGGTATTTCCTCAATAGGGTATTTAATAAATTTGGAGTTATGGGGACCAAAGGGACTCCTAGAATAGTAAAACAAATATTTAGTCTGACAACATTTCAAAATGAGTGTGTAGAAGGAAAAGTGGGGGACAGTGTCCCAAGTGTCAGAGCTATTGGCTGTTTAGGAAAACTTGTGTAAAGAAATAAAGGAGTTAAGGGTAAATTTGGCTACTAAGGATGCAGAAATTCTCCACCTCAAGATGAAGAACCAAAAATTATCCTCAGAGGGACCAAGTGCTGTTGAGACACTTACAACTTAAAATGCATAACTCTAGACTAAAGAAGTAGAATCACTAAGGAGGTTCAAGGGCTGAATGCAGAAGTTAAGGACCTCACTAAGCAACTACTAAATGCTCATGCTACAGAAAGTGCCAGAATGAAGATGGTTCTCAAATCCCTCTTCCCTAAACCTCCCTCTACCTAATTCCTGTCACCTCTGTCCCTTTGTTGTCCTTGTTTCAGTTTCCTATATTTGCTTTTGAGGTGGATTTTAAAGTATTAGATGTTTTATGTTTTTTATGGTATGCTATAATGGTACTAATCTTATTTAATATGAATGAATCCTTGTTTGTAGGTTTTATCTGTCTGTTCTTTACTTTAAAAGTTGTTTTTCATGCTAAGTGTTGCCTAGTGGCCATGAGTTAACTTACTTGTGCTTATTTTACTCTTGGTTTACTATTATTACTTTTTAATGATGCCAAAAGAGGGAATACTAAATTCATGTGGTAGGGACCAGGTACAAGGTGTGACACATATGTTGAATGATGTGTTGAAATGTAGGTATATTGATAGGGGAAAGTATGTTGGTATGTTGAGAAAGGGAAACATGTTAGCATATTAGTATATTGACAAAAGGGAAACATGACGCATATTGATAGGGGGAACATTTACTGATAGTAGTGGCGATTATTGAATGAGGTGAATGAATTTTGATGCTCCAAAATCTATTGTTTGTCATTATAAAAAAGGAGGAAAATTGCTATATTTTATTTTGATAATGATCAGTTGACAACAAGGGACTAGGTCCCTAGGTGTTTGTGAAAACATACAGGTGTCACATCTATGTTTAGTTTTGTCTATTGTTGTAACAAACTGCATAGGTGAGCTGTGTACCAGATAGGACACCTGGCCCAATCAAAATTCTACCCTAATCATTATCCTACTATAAATAGAAAAGAATGCTTATCAATTTAAAATTTTTTGAAATTTGATTATTTAGGAAGAAAATGGTGAAAACTCAATATTGCTCGTGTTCCAAGTTTTTATGTGCCGAGAGAGTAAATATTCTTATGTCAAGTCTTGGTCTGTAGTTGAATTACTCATCTTATAAGTGTAATAATTTTCTTATGTTTGTAGAGTACTTAGGTAGAGTCACCTGAGTTGATATTGGTTAGAGTTAATCAATACTGAGAAGAGATCTTGATAGAGTTTTCAAGGAGAGTTTGTAATAGAGTTATTACAAATAAGTAGAGCTTAGAGTTAAGTAATAATGGAGTTTGTAGTCACGAGTTTGATTATAGTAGATTCTTGAGTGCTTGTGAGTGCAAGCCGTGGTTTTCCTCCAACCATACTGTGATCTACCCAACCCCTATATCTAAACAGAGATGTCATCAAAAGTAGTGGCTGATGAGGGTATGTAAGAGTCTGTGTCCTCTTAGACTGATTTACCCATGTCTATCTTCCTTTTCTTACTCTGACTTGGGGCACTCTTACCTCTGAATTTCAGTAGGCAGGTGAGGGAGCCTGGACATGCCTATGTGTCTGCAACATACTTCTCTACTTTTGCCCTTTTATAAAGCTCAGTGATAAGGGAAGGAAAGAGAATATGAGTACCTCTATTGATCTTGAAGTACCACAACTCGAAAATAACAATCTCTCCCACATTCAGAGCAATTCCAGATAGAATACCCACCACCGTCCGAGCTCACATCTTTGTGACAACAGTCATATGAGTGCATGGACAAACTCTGCTGCAGATAATATTCAGCCACAACCTTGTTTCAACCTTTAAGTCATTCATCAGAATATTTCTTTGAGTGGTTTCCTGGGGAACTGCTTTTCCAGGACATAAGATATTAGCCATCCAGGTCCCTAGCTCGCATGCGTTGTCTTGAAACTGTCCCATGTCAGCATCTGGAAGCCCATACACCGTATTAATCTGCTCTGCCCTAAAGCTCACTTACTTACCCCGAATTGTCATAATTGGGATTGTGAGAGAAACTACGTTAGGGTTTGTGTAGAACTCACGTACCCACTACTCATTAGCATAGTAGGGTTCTAGGGCAAAGCACATCCACTGGGTCGCAGTGAGTCTAGCATGGAATTCTTGAGCTTCTCCTCCACCCTGTCTAAGAGGATACCCCTATCAGGGAGTAGCTTTGTCCTATGGAAATCCTCATAGTAGAGGTGCTAGAATTGCATGACTATGAATCCGGTGTCATCAAAATCTCCTATTTTTGAGGCTGAGAAACTGTAAGCAATGTAACTCAAACCAACTTTGTATTATCATACCAAAAACATGCTAGATCAAACAGATAAGCTCATATAGTAGTGTTATGGATGTTTCGAGGGCAGCAAAAAATGTACAAAAAATTTAATTTCTGCCTAAAATTGTCCTCAGGTATGGAAATTGTGGAGTGTTGACTGCGACCGCGGTGTTGAGATCGTAGTCATCGGGATCGTGATGCAGTAACTAAGACCAGATATGCCAGTTTCTGCATTTCAGTCTAAGCAGAATTTTTAACCCCAACTTTTGTTTCAACTAGGCATGACAACATTATAAATAATGAATTAAAGCCTAGAATGTGTGATTATAGCCCCCAAACTTGAAAGAATTCAAATTAAACTCCTTGGGGCTTTAAATCTAACACATAGTGTACACGATATCTTCGATCGTTTAAAGCTTAAGTTTGGGTACTCAAGAATTCCCCATTAGTGTGTACACCAACTACAACAGCTAACCCCAACAATAATCACTACTAAGCATGTATTTATCAATGAAAGCACTATTTCAGGCCTTTCTCTATACTACAAATTCTAAGGATGTAATTATATCAAAATCAATGGAGTTGAGACAACTTACCAAGTTAGATGATGCTATTAGAATGAAATGACACTTGGATATGCAATGCAAAGCCATAAATTTGGAAGAATTTTGAGTGAAATTTGAGAGAGAAACGTGGGAAGGAAAGGAATTTGGATGGTCACTTAAACTGATTTGACCGCGATTGGGGTCATACGGCCTCCGTGATTGCGGCGGGATGAACCACGGTTGCGGTAATTGTGACCAAGAAATCGGGTTTCCTACACTTCTTGTTTAGTCCAATTTTCCAATTTCACATGTCCTTTTTTAAAATTCAATCAAAATTCCTCTTAGCACCAACAATTCATAGATGCATGCATAATAACAAAAATGAAAGCCACTTTTCATGGCGTGATGGGTTGCCTCCCATCTAGCACTTAGTTTAACATTGCGGCACGACAACTCTACTATTTATTTTGTGCTTTCACTTAGAAGATTTGAATTTTCATCCCAACTTCCGTTCAATATGCAATGAGCGGCAGAGGGACAGAAGGATCAGATCTTCCAAGGTGAAACTTGGAAGATGTGAGAACATAGCGAGCAAGCTTCGATCTCAATATTTTTAAGACTTGAACCTATTACCCAAATTCACATCGAACTTTCGGTTTAGCTCTTTTGGTAAAAGTGAGCTCATCAATAGGTCATTCCTTGTACGTTAGAATTTGAGGGTGGGGTTCCATATGATCCTTTGGAATGTCGAACTAAAAAATATCAGGCTCGAACTCCTTCTTCCCATGATCCACTATTTCCCTAGGTAGATGGATTCTCATCACATCTTTTAAGCATAGTATTGAGAGCTGGTTTGAATAAGGTCAAACCCTTAATTCCAAATTAGCCTTCTCCGAAGCATCTTTACCCTAAAATGAACTAGAGTTATCATAAAATATTTGCCTTTATTCTTATCTAGACTCTAGTACCATTTCTTTTATTTTGGTTTCTTCTTTCTCATATGACTTGGTGGATCTAGAAGTCACCGAGAAGTATTTGCTACCAAGCTCATCATCATAGCTTGGTTTCTCTTCTTGACGAACCTCTTCTTGGGAAATGGGCAAGGTAGTAATAGTTTCAAGCTTTTATTCTTTGCTTATTTCCCCCTTCTTGAATCTTTTCCATCCTAATGCCTATTGATGAATGTATTCTAGATTCTCCCCTGTTGTATCCAAACGATCCAAAATAGCTAGTAGTCTTGGGTCAATGTTATTGGACTCAGTATATTAATATTCCTTCTCTTTATTATAGGACTTATCAACTCGATTAGCATAATAGGGGGGAGGGGCATTTGTAAAATCATCCCAATGTCCTTCTCGGCCACTACACAAAGAACACCAATACTCCCCATAGGATTGAGATGGTGGATCCATATCTCTCCGGGAAGCGTAGTTACAATCTCTCCTGAAGTGTGGTCCGTCCTAAATGGACATGGGTCTTCACGATAGGATTCTCAACTACTGACATCATACTTGTCGGAAGATGCCATGGAGAAAATTAAAATTAGATAAAATCTACCAACAAAATAAAATCACAAACAAATATATACAAGCTTGAATTCAAGAAAGTAAGCAAAAATTCCAAACTAACTTAATACGCCAAATTGTTCTTAAAAAATGATGCCATTTTTGATAACGCTCAACTTACACTTCAATTTAAATGCAAGACGGTCATCATCAATATATCTACCCAACTTTGGAGTCGGGAAATCCATGAGGAACAATGTGAGTGGCAATCAAGTTAATTCAAAATAATAAATACAAGTTAAATTCAAACCAATGGTCCTAAAAGATAAAAATGGGGGGTACAAGTATCAATACTAATGTTTCTTTTGGATCTTTCTAATATAAATTCGAGGCTATGAATAATTAGAGTTTTAACAATTAGGCACAGATCTTGGGATTATATGTTACTAAGGAAAGTGATGTAGGATGCTAATGGTTAACTTCATTATT
>NC_061118.1:46846771-47047609 GCF_002878395.1 Capsicum annuum
ATTATTAGTTGTACAAGTGTAGGTAGGTTTGGTTTTGAGTTTCGATGATAGTCTTTCAACATAACACCATACTTTCACCCGTTGATTCTTTCGAATACCGAACGGGTGTATTCAATGATTGGTAACCATAACCTCAATCTAGGCATCCCTATTTCTAGGATAATACCCATGGTATAGTTACCTTCGCAATCAAATTTATTTTTAAGATAGTGAAAATTTAGCAAACTACATAATTATCTATAATTGCTTCAGCCTCCACATCCCTCTTTCAAGGATGATATGGATTCCTAAAGTTCACCCAAAACACCTTTTTAGAAGATGGCCTTGAGATTCCTTGAAATTAGAGCTCTAACTCATCAAACCCATGTGGGTATTTGGGGCTTTCACCCACAAATACCAACCTATTTATCATAGAAATGATATAACCCATAAACATGAACTACCAAATAGCAGCTAACATTAACAAACCCCACACACTATTAAACCCTATTCACACATAACCCCAAGAGGGAGATCTAGCTACACATAAGATTAATAAGCATAGATATACCTAAAATCTCTATTCAAATTACTTGCTGAAGATTAAGTGAATGTTACTTAAAAATTTGCACTCCCATAAATCAACAATGGAAGCGAGCTATTATTCCTCTTAGAATGTCTCCAATGTATTCTTTATCCAAAATTTATACAATATTTTCTTCTCTAAGTATGGAGGCTATAACTCAAAAAACTAAAACCTAAAAACTGGGGAAGATGGAAAATGATACATGATGTTAGGGTTTGAGTCTTTTGTTAAAATTTTGATCAGCCACGTTTATTTTCAGATTTGCCCTTAGGCTGAATTCTTTCGCTAAGCTGTGATCGCACCAGCTTGGCTGCGATCGCGACATTCACAATCGCAAAAGACTTATGCGACCGTGATTGATTGACTTTACTTGACTATTGCGATCGCGGTCAGCAAACCGCGACTGCGGTAACTGAGGCCCTTCTACTCAAGGCCTTCAATTGCACTTTCTTGCTACCTTTTTGGTCATTTTAAGCTCCAATCCACATCTTTCAATTCCCTCAACTCTATCCCTGCAAAAAGTGGATATTAGTGCATTTAATCATAATTTTGTCTCATTTATTCATTCAAAATAAGGTAATGTGCATGATTATTGAGTAGGAATAAGTAGTAAAATCACCACTCATCAATCAACATCCATTAAATTCATAAAATTAAGTATATGAATAATCTTAGAATAATTGAAGAACAAAAACTAGAATCACAAATTAATATTCACCTGTAAAAACCAAGAACAATAGATTCCAGGATTAAAAGTGTATCTCAAAATCAATATATTGTTATGAATGTAAAGAGTGCATAAACTAATACAAAAACATCCAAGGGGTATTTATAGCGACAAATTAAAGCCTAAAATTACTATCCAAAATAGAATAGAAAATTAAGGTCGGTATTGGTAACGCCTCAGACAATGAGTCATATGGAATGATGACGACACGTTATCATCTCCATATTCTATCTTCTTTGCCTTTGGTGATGTCTCATAACTTCTCTTTACGAGTCATTGGCCAAACTTGTTTCCTTTCCATTAACTTTTAGGTTTCAGTATTTTCTCCAAATGCTTAAAATGGTCGTCACGATGAGTCGTAGTTAGACTCTATTACTCATTACCAACCTAATCTCCACTGGGCATAGACTTGTAATATTTTTGGACATTTTTATATTGTTGCTCAGAATAATCATCCCTATGACTCTTAGTTAGACCCTATAAGTCATAGACGGTGTCCACTTTATCATTCCACTCAGATTCCTTCACTGATCACCCTACTACTTAGACAATGAGTTGTAGTATCATCTAATGACTCATTTTCCAAGCTAATACTTCACCTTTTGGAACTTTTTTCATCTTTTATTCTACTTACTTCTAACTTCATTTTCCTATAAAACAAACACAAAACACGTCACATCTAATAAAAAGGACCAAAGTACTTGCATAATTTCATCATTTTAAGTATCAAAAGTGTCATAAAACCATGGCACATTATATAAAAAAGAAGTGATCTTCATGGAAAATAATGCAACAATCAAGGTTGAAGAAAGTGGGAGGATATTCCTAAAAATGAATTTTGACAAGGAGTTGACTCTCAGCAGTATTCTCCATGTTCTTATTATTATGAAGAACTTAGTGTCGACAACATTTCTCACTAAAAATATGGGTTTAGGTGTATTTTTATTTTGGAGAAAGTTGTAATAAGTAAGAATAAAATATATGTCGAAAAGGGCTACTTTAATGAGGGTCTTTCAAACTTGATGTAATGGCTATTGAAATGAAGAAAGCTGAGGCTTCTTCTTAATTGTTGGAGTCAAATGTTTGTGGCTTAGTCATTTAGGACATGTCAATTACAGAACCTTGTAAAATTGATGAATTTAGAAGCATTGACTAACTTTGAGAACAATAAGTAAAAATTTAAAATATGTGTGGAATCTAAGTATGCTAAGAATACATATAAATCTATTGAAAGGAATTTCAATCCCTTAGACTTAATCCATAACGATATTTGTGATATGAAGTCAATACCATCTCATGCTAAAAAAATTATTTCATAACTTTTATTGACCATTGTACTAGATATTTCTATGTTTATTTTTCTAAATAGTAATGATGAAGCGATAGAAGCGTTTAGACAATATAAAACTGAAGTTGAAAATCAGTTAGATAAAAAGTGATAGGGGTGGAGAGTACGAATTCATTTTTATGGAGATATGTTTAGAAAATAGAATTGTATATCAAACTAGTACCCCATATTCACCTCAATCAAATGAAATTATTGAAAGAAAAAACCAAACATTGAAGGAAATAATATATGCTTCACTCATAAGTTTATATTTATCGTAAAACTTACAGGGGGAGCTATCCTTACAACAAATCGAATACTCAATAGAGTGCCCATAGAAAGACACAATCTATTTCTTATGAAACATAGAAAGGAAGAAAATACAACTTGAAATATTTCACAGTGTGGGAGTGTCTAGCAAAAGTCCATGTCCCTATACCTAAAGGGTAAAAATAGGAAAACATATTATGGACTATGTTTTCATCAGATATTGTACAAGTAGTAAAACATGTTGATTTTTGATTCATATATTCAAACATCCGGATATTCATGAAAATAAAATAATTAAATCAGATAATGCTAGATTTTTTGAACATATTTATCCATATAAAACTGAACATGGCCTGTCTATTAGGGTCTAAACAACCTTGAGATGAATTAAAGAAAAATGTACTCATTGATGAAACTCGAAAGCATACTATACGTCAAAGAATGTCTACTTTTTTTTAATCAAATTTTGTAATATGTTATTTTGAAAAATGAGCCTCAAACATTTAAAGAAGTGATTTCATCTTTGGGATCATCCTTTTGGAAAGAGCCAGACAATAGTGAGATTGATTCAATCATGAGCAATCATTCTTTGGAGTTGGTTGATCTTTTTCTAGAAAATAAACCTTTAGGTTGTAATTAGATCTCCAATAGGAAGATGAAGGCTGATGGCACTATTGACAAATACAATACAAGACTTGTTGTTAAAGGCTTTATACAAAAAGAAAACCTCGATTATTTTGACACATATTCGCTAGTAACATGGCTAATGTCCATTCAAGTGTTGGTTTCTTTAGTGGTGGTATATGGCCTTGAAATCCATCAAATGAATGTGAAATTTTCTTTCTTAAATGGGGAATTGGAGGAAGAAATTTACATAGAACAACTCAGGGGATTTATGGTTCCTGGTAAAGAAAGAAAAGTGTGAAAACTTATTACGTCACTTTATGGACTAATTGAAAAATGACTTCAGGATTAAAAAAATGTGATAAATGTGTTTACATTAAAAACACTCCAAATCACAAAGTCATTTTTTGTTTGTCGTGGATGAAGTGTTGATCATTAGTCGAGATATTTTTGACATAAACGCTATGAAATGAATGCTTGAGAGCAAGTTTGATATGAAAGACCTTGAAGTTACTGATGCGATTATAGGGATAAAAATTCATAGAAATCCACAAGGGTTGACATTGTCACAGTATCATTACATTAAAAAGGTACTTAACAAGTTCAAGTACTTGAACTTCAATATTTCCAAGACTCCATTAGATGCGAGCTTTGCACTTATAAAGAATGAAGGTGAAAGTGACTTACAATTGAACTACACAATAGTGTTAGAAATTTTGATGCATATCATGAATTGTACGCGATCAGATATATCATGTGCTATTAGTAAATTGAGTCAGTACATGAGTAATCTCAATTAAATTTGTCGGATAACTATGAAAAGAGTCTTAAGTTATCTAAAACATACTTAAGACTGGATTTTGTATTATATCAAATATACAATAGTAATTGAAGAATATAGCAATGTAAATTGGATCACCGAATCAAATAAAGTAAAATCTACGAATGGATATGTATTTACTTTAGGTGGAGGGGTAGTCTCTTGAAAATAATCCAAACACATATGTATTTCCCTCTCTACAATGAAATCTGAATTTATCAATTAGATAAAGTCGGTGAAGAAACTGAATGGCTCTGAAATTTCTTGAAAGATATTTTTTATTGGCCCAAATCTCTAGCACCAGTATGCATACACTATGATAGTAAAGTGACAATAGATAGGGCAAGAAACATGATGTATGATGATAAATCTCATCATATAATAGGAAGACATAATACCATTAGAGAACTACACTCTAGTGAAATTATCACGGTTGACTATGTGAGGTCAAAAGATAATGTGTTGAATGCACTTACAAAAGGAGTAATTAGAGGCAGAGTTGAGAGATCATCGAAGAAAATGGGTTTATGGTATAGGAAAAGTCATCACTGCAGTAACTCTCCCTAGTAGATCAGAGATCACAAGAGCTAGATTTAAGAAGATCAAAAAAAAAATTGTGACTGATGATTCAACATTATCATTATACTCAACTCATTCTTATTATGAAGGCAATGTTCAGGACACAAGGATAAGGTTTATGGTTTGAAGCTTTAAATAGTATCTAAGTTTGATAGGTTTGACCAAATAGTTTGATCTATAGGATTAAATATTTAGGAATCACCTAAGGGTGAAGTGGAAGCCACCTTAAGGAGAATGATAGTAAAGACCTATTTTCTAAGCCCTTATGAAACTAGGTTATATTAATGGATAAATAAATAAAATCATGAGAATCATAGACGGAAAAAGACTAATTGTGTGACATATGTTGTCTATGTGTATATTAAAGCTCGACGATTTAAAGATATCATATCTACCGATTGACTGAGTGTATCTGATGTAAGTTTACTATGGAAAGTTCAAAGGAAAACTTACTTATCCAGAATCTTTTCTTGTCGATCACACACTTGTTCGTAATTTTTTTTTTTTATATAAAATTTCCATTTTCTATTCATGTGGGGGATTGTTAGGTTTTTAAGAGGTGTGAATGAAAAATGAATAAGTGCTTTTTTTAAAAGACACCAAGAGAAAGGATGCAGTTTGATTAGGCACCTTTTTAGTTGGATGGTTATGATCTTTCCAATTGGTTGGGATTTTTTTAAGCGTTGCACCTTTATGAATAGAAAATGGAAATTTTATATAAAATTTCCATTTTCTATTCATGTGGGGGATTGTTAGGTTTTTAAGAGGTGTGAATGAAAAATGAATAAGTGCTTTTTTTAAAAGACACCAAGAGAAAGGATGCAGTTTGATTAGGCACCTTTTTAGTTGGATGGTTATGATCTTTCCAATTGGTTGGGATTTTTTTAAGCGTTGCACCTTTATGAAGAGGTGCACCTTTCTAAATCATCGTTTCTCTTTATGAAGCAATACCTTGATGGTTTTAAATACCTGAATTTTTCCTTAGGTACAGATATAAAATTTTGATGTAAAAACGCTCCTCTTTCTTAAAAAAAACTCTAGTGTGATTACAGAGTTTGAGGTACCGCTATTCTGTCGAAATGATTCATTTTATCCTTGGAGGATATATTCGATAATCTCGGGTAATTATGAAAAATAATTTTTTTACGGATACAGTGAATTCGATGGGCTTGAATCATCTAATCTTCATCTTTTTTCTAAATGTTTGACTTTGCTATTTTTCATAAAATAGTTTGAATTTCATTTCGTTGATGTTCATAAGTTGAATTGAATTTACTGCTGAAGTTCAAAGTTGTGAATATAGAGTTACAACTTTATTTGATTGTTCATATGATTAATTTAAACATATGTTTAAAGTTCTTATATTAAAATACATATTTTACTAAATTCGAAAAGCAATAATAATTTGAGTTGTACTCTTTATATAATTTCAAAAATCTATTTCATGTTTAAAATAATTTGTATTTTAGTTCTTTAATTACTTATCATTATTTAATATTATTATTGACAAGATATCTTAGTAAATACATCCCTTTAATTTTTTTCCAAAAAACAAATTTCTATTAAGTTCGGTGAAAACAGCTAAAATCTTGAATAATGCACATGATTTTCTTGAGAAAGTTATCTATAACTTAATTACATATATATAGTTCTTTCTTTTCTTAAAAAATGATAAAGAATTGAATGAACCAAAATAATGAAAATCAACTTAATTAACTTGTTTCCTTTTAAATACAAATCGATCCAAATCAAATGATAAACCCTTGGTAAAAGTATGAGCTGAAAATATTTATATGTCTGGCTGCCTTTGCACTAATAATTAACAATATATAAATTTAGTAGTTATGTAGAGTAATATGAATATGTGATAATGCATGTGACAGTCTCGATCGATTAATAACTATGTACTAAAAAAATATTGTATTTATTCATTCAACATGAATATTAACTATCAATTAAAAAAACTTAAGGTGTATTATTTGGTCACAAGCAAAATATTTTTTTATCAAAATTAGTAGGACGGGGGGCGTATTGACCGCGACGAGTATGAATAGGTAAGGGTGTGGACTGTGGATTATTGGGCAGTGCAATGAAGGCGATTGCCGATTAGCATCAAATATTTTGAACTTTGATCTGTACACAATAAAACTTCATTATAACGCTGCTTTGTTATAATAATATTCTATTGTAACAATGTAATTTTTTCTGAAATTGATTTTTAATGCTATATTTTACTTGTCTATTATGACATTCTACCTTTAGCAACAATTGTGTTTATTATAGTGATATTCTCTTTGTAAAATTATCTCTTTATAACAGCATTTTTAGATATTATATAATAATATTTTATAACAAGTTATTATATACAAAATAAAATATAAAAATATTTATGATAATCATCATTAATATCATGCATAAAAATTTCAAGTACAAATATTTAATTTAAAGGTAAAAATTATATTTAAATGGTGCACATAACTTATTTCATAACTTCACGAGAAAAAAAGTGCTTTATCTTTTTTTAGTGTTCATGCACGTTCTAATTTTGCATACATTTGTTTATACTTCTCTTGTTCACTTTTACTTACATATTTGACTTATCGAATTCGTTAAGAAAATAATTATTGATATGACTAATTTATCATACTACCTCTATTAATTGATATTTAGAGTATTATGTCTTGAAAATAATTTTAAAAATAAGCAATTAATGTTAAGGGTAAAACATGATTTTTTTTTTGTCTTTTCATGATATGTCAAATAACAGGAACAATTAAAGATTCATTTTAGATTTAAGTGGCAAGTAAAAGTAAATGAATGGTGTACAATTAACTGAAATTTGAATATTAAATAACAGTATAAATATATAACAACATCTCTTTATAATATTCATAAAATTTTTGACAAATATTACTACTGTAAAAAGATTTAACATTATCAAACAATACAAAAATTAAATTACATAGCAAAAAAAACCTTAGTGATAGTAATTTGATTTGTTAAATGTAATTTTAGGAATGCCACATGGACCAACATATCATTGGTAGAGGTGTTCATGGGTCGATTTGGATCGGTTATTGATCAAAATCATAACGAAATTAACTTAGTCGATTTTTAAATTTCTAAAATCAAACCAAACAAAAAAATAAATGTCGATTTGGTTCTTATCGGTTTAGTTCGGTTTGATTCAATTTATTTGGTTTATAACTTTAGCTAATGATAAAAGTTGAAAATTTTTAAAAAACAAATCGAATATAACATATGAGATGTCAACCGAGTATTGTATCTCAACCTTGAAACTAAGATGTCAACTGAGTGTTATACTTTGGCAAAGCCATGAACACACCATATGAACGCTTCTAAAAAAAATATTTAAAAGTTACATTTAACAGAATGATATGATAAACCCTGCAAAAGGTGAACACATAAACTTGTTGCTCAACAAGGTTCAAAAAGAAAGTTAAAATTATTAGTGACTGTCTATAGTCTAATGAATCTCATCTGTAAATTTTAATATACAACAAGATATTATTTTCACAATTAGTAACATTTGTCATTCAAAGTGGGAAATTCATTTAGAATCTCCTAAGTTACTATCAACTGGATAAAGACATACGACTGAATTTATTACGACTAAAGTTGATTAAAATATAAAATATAACAAATATTTATATTGTATTTATGAATAACATATAAATAATTATAACATATATATATATGTATATGTATATATATATCGATTCGATTTGGTTATTTGTCAGTTATTTTAGAGTAAAATCAAATCAAATCAAATTAGTATTTATTTTTTAAAATTCAAAACCAAACCAAACCAAACTTAACCAAATAACAATTCTATTTAATCGATTTGGTTTGGATCATGGTTCAATTTGGTTAAAAATCAAACAGTGAACACCCCTATGCATTGGACGCGTAAAGGTACTGAGTGAGGATAAAGTGAAATTTAGGACCCACCTGGTCATGGATATTATTTACTTTTTTTGAGAATATTATTTTACATTATTTAAATAACTAGTTGCATAAGGACGTGTTGAGCATGGATTCAAACTTCAAATATAATAAATATAATTTTAGCTGAATTGAATAAGTGTAATTTATAGCTACAATTATTCAAATTTTTTTGATAAGTTTCAGGATATTTAAGTTCTTTAATTGGTCAAATAATTAGATAAATTTTCTTAAAAAAAAGTTATTTATGAAAAGCCAATTTAGCGAGAAAATTAGTGTTGAAGCATAAGAAAGAAACTAAAAACTGTGATAAGCACAGTAATAAATAGTATTAGTTGTTTTTTCTGAAAAATAGCTATGTAACAACATCCTAATTAGTTATAGTTAGTTGCTTCTAGAATGATCATCTTACTACTATATATATGAGATGTTACACATTGTATACTCAAGAGTTCAATAATGATAGCTCTCTAATCTTCTTCTTCTTCTTCTTCTTCTTCTTCTTCCTCCTCCTCCTCCTCCTCCTCCTCCTCCTCCTTCTTCTTCTTCTGTACTTTCTTTCTCTTGATTGTTCTCTTACTTCCCTGCTTAAATACTGAATTCTTGGTACAAAAAACTCTCATTACATTCATGATATCAGAGCCTACAGTTTCGAGAATCAAAAATTGCAATTCAGGGCAAAAGGTTATCGGTTACATTCCGCAAAAAAAATAGTTAAAGCTTGAGAAAAAAATCTGTACAAATGGCAACAACAACTAGTGATCTTCCAATGGTTTAGCAACTATCAATGAAACTCAAGGATATATGGGAATCGACTATAATCAACCCCTATGTTTGCACTCCACTAATGTAAGTGGTCTTTAGATCATTTCTTTTCAACTTACTGGAATTGAGAATTTTCTTATTTGATTTCGATCCATGAGGTTATCACTGATAGGTAAACAAATTGGGATTAGTCGATGGCTCTAGTTCTAAATATAAGTTCCTTGTTGAAATAGCTAATCATTGATAAAGGGTAAATGCTATTGTACTAACTTGGATGTTAAGTTCTGTGGCTAAGAATTTGCTAGGTGGAATCAGGTATGTTACGAGTGCTCAGGTGGTGTGGAACTATCTTTGTGAAAGATTTAACAAGGTTGATGGTTCAAGAACCTTCAACCTGCATAAAAAAATTGCAACTCTTTCTTAAGAAACTACGTCTGTTTCAATGTACTACTCGAGATTGAAAGATTTATGGGATGAATTTAAGGCCTTGGTGCCCATTTTGGGTTGCAATTGTGATACTTCAAGAGATTATGTTACTCACCTTCAGAAGTTAAAGTTATTCTAGTTTCTTATGGAACTGAATGAGAATTATAGTCAGACTAGGAGTCAAATCCTAATGATGAATCCATTAACATTAATTAATCAGGTATATGCAATAATCATAAGTGATGAAGGTCAAAGATTGTTTAGTGCAAATGCAGGTATTCTTGGGTCTATCCTATGTTTATAGGCTATGAGTCAGCAATGTTTTGAAATGGAGTTGGATCTACTTTGTATAAAAAATCTTTAGTGCAACATGTTCAGAAATTCAAGAAAAGCTATAATTTGCAATAAAGTGTGCAAAATTAGGGATCACGCTAAAGAAAATGGTAGGAAAGAGATTGGCTATCCTCCCGACTTCAAATCTAAGAAGTATGGGCATAATATTGTGTGTAATATTGCTAATGAGTACACATCTCACGACCGTTCTGGTAGTATACAAGAACTGCACAACGTAAGTACTAACAAATCTGTTGAAACCAATATGCAGCTTGGTGATCAAATAGTGCAGGTGCCTCAGACTACTCCATATATTTTCACTTATGACCAATATAATCAAATCCTGCAGCTGGTCAATAAGGAGGAAAAGGCTAAATACACATCATATGCTGCAGGTAACATAGTGTAGTCAAAAGGTTTACATAGCTCCAATGACAACCTTTAATGGATTGTTGACACTAGAACAACCAATCATATGATTGCTGATTTAAAATTCCTTACAGACTTCAATCATAGAGTTAACTATCCCAAAGAAAGTGCACTTACCAAATTTTGACATATCTTTAGTCACTCACATTGTCTCAACAAGTATCTTTAGGCAAGAAACCGTGACTAATATTTTTCATTTGCCTTAGTTCAACTTTAGTTTATTGTCAGTGTGCAAGCTAATAAAATAATTAAATGTCTTATTGCTTTTTATCCTAAATTTTATGTATTTCAATATCTCTCTAATGGGAAGGTGAAGGATATTGGTAAGTATAAATATGGTCTATATCTCTTTATCAAATCTGCTAATAATGAACCTGCTAAAGATGTGTTGAATACTAAAAATTCTACAATGTCTACTAAAGCTATTAATTCTGTTACTTTAGACATCGATCTATGGCACAAAAGACTAGGGCATGTGTCCGCTTATGTACTAAAATAATTACTTCCTATAGATATTAAGATCATTTATGGACAACTCTCTAGTTGTAAAGTTTGTCCTGTTACTAAATAAGCCATCTTCCCTTTCCTTCTAGCTGTACTAAGACCTTAACATGCTTTGAATTAGAACATATAGATATATGGGGACCTTATTAGGTTCTTATTTTTGAAGGCAATAAATACTTCTTGACTATTGTAGATGATTACTCAAGAATAACTTCGATGTACTTACTAAAACTTAAATCAGATGTATGTGTTATTATCATAAAAACTTAGTTTAACAAAATTATAAAGGTATTAAGGACTGATAATGGCACCGAATTTGTCAATTCAGTATAAACTAATCTTTTTAAGGATCTAGATATTCTTATCAAACTATTTGTGCTTATAGCCCTCAATAAAATGGTATTGCTAAGAGAAAGGATAAATATATTCTAGAAATAACAAGAGCTCTTAGGTTTGAAGGAGAAATCCCTATCAAATTTTGAGATTTATGAGTTAAAGTTGATGTCGATATTATTAATAGATTGCGTAATGCTGTGTTAAACAATATGTCTTCTTATGAAAAGCATTATGGAAAGAGACCTTCCTTAAAACATATGAGAGTTCTAGGTTGTCTATGCTATGCTAAGATTATATAGCAAACTGATAAGCTGCAGCCTAGAATAAGAGCATCTGTATTTATGGGCTACTCTAAGACACAAAAAGGTTATCTATTTATAATCTAACTAGTTGTATTTTCTTTTTAAATAGAGATGTTAATTTTAGGAAAAGATGTATTTCTCTCCACACTAAAAAAATCCTCTGGAAATCAACCTCTTACTGCTAACCAGCTCAATGAAACCTTTATGAGACTATCACCAGAAATACCTACAAGTGTGAGATTTCCACACTTACATAAAAATATTCCATCTAATACTGATCAAGTACAATTACATGTAGAAGTTCAATAAGCACTTGTAGCACCAAATATTCCTCAACCAAAAACAATTACTAGAAGAAATACAAGAGGTAGGAAAACACCTCTTTGGATGAAAGACTTTGTGCCTTTGAACATACATCATAGTGAACCATTTTCTATGAAAAAATTCCTGACATATGGTAAGCTATGAAGAATTCAAAGGCAATTCTTTTGTAGATACTGAACCTACAAGATATAATGAGGCTATCAATGATGCAAGATGGGTAACAACTATGCAGACTGAGATTTACTTACTTGAAAAGAATCAGACTTGGGTTGTCACTAGTTTACCTCATGGGTAGAAATCTATAGGTTTTAAGTGGATATTTAAGATAAAGTAAAAAGCTATAGGAAATAGAAAAATTCCAGACAAGATTGGTTGACAAAGGATATAGTTAACAAGAGGGTATTGATTTTTAGGAAACTTTTTCACCTGTGTTGATGCTAAAGACAGTAAGAATAGTTCTTACTATTGCTACACAAAAACACTAGTTTGTACATCAAATTGATGTATAGAATGTATTCTTGCAAGATGATCTACACAGGAAATCTATATACAATTATCACAAAGTTTTAAGAGATAGGGGAGAAACAACTTGTATGTAGACTCTTAAAATCCCTGTATGGACTAAAAAAGACTTCAAGGCAGTAGAATGTAATCAAAAGCTCTAGTCAGTATGGGATTTAGAAAAAGCTAACATGATCATAGATTATATGTAAAAAGGACAACTGAAGGTATACTATAGTGTTGGTGTATTTGGATGATATGTTGATTATAGGAGATACATTAAGGTTGATTGAGAATACTAAAGAGAAATTGTAAAAGGCGCTCAAGATAATACAAGTTGGAGAATTGAAGTATTTCTTAGGGATAGAGTTCGCAAGATCAGAAAAAGGTATCTTAATTCACCAAATTAAGTACACATTGGGATTAATCTCCAAGTTAGGACTTAGAACAGCTAAACTAGTAGGCACAACTTGTGACACAAATGTCAAAACTTACTACTAAGGAATATGAGGATCACACTTGTAATAATAGGACAACACTCAATGATCCTCTGATAGATCAACATGGTTATCAAAGACTTATTGGAAAGCTCTTATACCGTACTATGACCAGACTAGCTATTGATTATCGTAAGCATACTCTCAGTTAGTTTCTACAATAACCAAAGAATTATCACCTAGATTCAGCCATTAGAGTAGTTAAATATATCAAAAAGAACAAGGTTTAGGAGTTTTCTTGTCCTATCAGGTCAAGAATAAAGTTACTACATACTATGATGCAGATTGGGTATCATGCCCAAATTCAAGAAAATCTATCACTGGTTACTTTGTAAAGGTATGAGATTCTATAGAATCCTGGAAATCCAAAAAGAAAAACACCATACCTAGATGCTCAGATAAAGCAAAATATAGAAGTATTGCTGTAATTATTGATGAACTAATATGGTTACAAGGACTTATGAAGGAACTTGAAGTTGATATTAAAATACCTACTGTAATCCACACTGATACAAATTTGCAATACAGATCTCTTACAATCTTATTTATCATGAAAGAACTAAATACATTGAAATAGACTACTACTTTATAAGAGAAAATATGAACAAAGGTTCAATGGAAGTCAACTACGTCTCCACTATAGAGAAATTTGTAAACATCCTTACCTAAGGTCTTAACATAGTCCAATATGAATATCCTTTGTCCAAATTAGGCATATTTAACATCGTTGGTATTACCTAGATTGAGAGGGAGTGCTAAACGATAAGAAGGAAACATAAAAATGTGATAAGAACAGTAATAAATAGTATTAACTATTTTTCAAAAAATTAGTTACTTAACAACTTCCTAGTTAGTTATAATTAGTTCCTTCTAGAATGATCATCTTACTTCTATATATATGAGATGGTACACATTGTATACACAAGAGTATATTAATTAGAACTCTCTATCTTTTTCTTCCTCATTCTCTCTTTTCTTCTTTTTTTTTTTATACTTTATTTTTGTAATTATTTTGTTACTTCCCTGCTCAAACGCCAAGTTCTTGGTGCAAAGAACTCTAATTACATTCAATTAGTAAGTATGAAATAATTATAAGTCATTCGATATTGTATAAACTGACATGGTAAATTCTGATAATTGCAAATCAATTTTTTATGAGTTTGTGAGCATACAATTCTTTTGATATAAATATATCTCTATTGATATTTTTTAATCTTCATTTATTATTTTGCATGTCACAAGTTTATACTAGTTAAATTTGATGACTTAAACTTAGTTAAGAAAGTCAAGGAAAATCTTAAATTCAATAAAATATATCCCAAAAATCAATTTAGTTCTTTATATATATATGTATTATGCTCAAGAAAATTAATTCTTAATTAACCAAACAAGAAATTTCTATGACAATTCGATATTGACAAATGACACTACTTCAATTTCAACACTGTATGACACCATTTAGTAAATTCTACTTTTAGTATTTCTAATGCATGTTTGATTTCTACATTATTTTCTTTAGATCTAATACTAAATATCAATTAATATGAGTATTATATTAAAATCTCATAATAATCATTATTTTTGTAAGGAATGTGCAAAGTTCAAAGTTGACAAGTATAAGGAAAATTGATTATAGAAAATACTGTCCCTGTTCAATGACACTTATCCATGTTACTCCCTCCGTCCATCTTTACTTGCCACTTTTCTATTTTGTGATGTCTAACATTTTTTGTCCAGTTTATAAAATCAATGGATAATTTATCTATTTCGACCCATTTTATCCTGAACATTAGATACAATTCATTACCTAATACATTTTCCAAAGAGCATTAAATTTACTAAGGGTAATATGATAAAATTACCCCTATCATTTACTACTTCTTAATCCTTGTGTCAATAGAAAAATGGACAAGTAAAAATAGATGGAGGAAGTATTAACGACAGTTGTCCAACAAAATTTCACCAGTTTGAAAAATCACTGAATAATTTATTTATTTCTATCCCTTTTAAGCAAATTTTGAGATTTTATTAAAATAAATAAGTCAAAATACACACCATGACAAAGTGACCCAAATAAAAACACAAAACAAATAACAACAAAAAATTTAAACTACACCCAAAACTCGATTGGCCTACCTAATTCTATTACATATACCCTACATCCTAGGGTTTCCTAATCCCTACCTCATTTCCACCCTAACACCTAAATAGTGATGTTTCTGCCTCTCTTCAATCTAAGTTTGTCGGTCCCTCTTCTCTGAATTGTCAATGGTTTCGCCCTGAAATCTTTGAGTCTTGTGTATCAACTTTGAAGAGTGAGTTCGTCTCTTTCGATTCTGTTTCCCTTTAACCTTTTCTCTTGATGTATTAACCTTTTCTTATTTTTAAACGTGTTCTCTGGCGAATGGATTTGCTTCTTATTTTTGCTAAAAGTCCCATCTTGGATGATGCTCTACTCTAATGGTTAAGGAAAAATTTTAGCTAGATAGTATTTCAACTTCTTTTTTATCAATATTGGCACAATTAACTTTGTAGGTGGGTTTGTGATTGAATGTATGGGAAGCTCAGTACTACCACCCCATAGTAGATAAACTTTATTCAGGTTTCCCATAGTAGATAAAGTTTATTCAGGTTTCGAGTTCCCTATTTGACCCTAGACTTTCCCATTTTATTGAGTCCTTTTTGATGGTTGAATAGTATAGGCTAGGATTTCTCATATTTAGAACCTTTGTGGTGTTTTAAATATTGTTTAAGTGAAAATATTATGTTATAGCCTTAGCCTCAGCTACCCCCATCCTCTTATAGGTGATACTCTTATATATAGGGTTTTAAATTTATCACTATTTAGAATGCTTCTCCCTATTAAATTTATTCTGTTGATGTGAACAAAACTGTAATCTTCTGTATATATTGCTAGATTTGCAATATAGTCTGCTAGTTTGTTCTCTTCCCTCATTATGTGTTAGAACTTTATCTCGTTCCCTGCTAGATTGTTTTTGATCTCTGCAATTATGTTTATAATTCTCCATGGACATGTCCACTCCCCTTCTAATACTTTCTTAATGAGCATGCAATCTATTTGTGTGATGACTTTATTGTATTGTGTAACTTTACAATGTACACTAGTTGCTAGAATAGTTTATGCCTCAACCACTATGTTTGTAGAGTCTTCCAACCTAGTTCCTTGGTATATGCTAGATTGCCATTTTCACCCCTTAAACAAAAGGTATATGAACTTACCCCAAGATTACCTATAGATGTGCCGTCAGTATTGTATTTTACCCATCCTTCTGGTGGAAAATCCCAATTAATTTTGACAATCCTCATTTGTGATTTAAAATTCTCTAATTTCTTTAGTATTTCTAGCTAGATTCCAGGGAATTCCTTAGAAGTTCTTCTTATTCGAAGCAACATATGGATATTTCTAACCATATTATGAATGACCCTTTAAACTGTCAGCCTTTTCCCTTCACGCATACTAAGATTTCTGGCCTTTCATAATTTCTATGCTATAAAGCTAAAAATAACCTTATATTATGGTTTGATATCTTTCTTTATTCCTCTCCCCACCATAACATAATCACCTCTCTTAGATAGAGTCATTCAATTTGTGGACCTGAACAAAAATAGGATCAAGTCCTTTTAGCAATGATTGATCTTTAAAACACATTGGATAGTGTCTCTTGATCAGGATTTGTACAACACCAACATCTAGAAGGACCTTCAATAACCCACCTTTAAAATCTTTTATCTACTGGAACTTTGAATTTCCACACTCTCCACATAAAGAATACCATTTTAAATGGTAACCCTTTAACCCACAATCATTTATAAATCTTATTGGGAGCTTCTTTATACCTTATCTACTACTAAGCACATTTCACAGTGAAATTTCCATTAGTTCTTAGCATCAAATAAGGTTTTTAATGTCTGATTCTGGGTTACGAGGTTTCAAATTTTTCAAAATATGTGCTACCACTTCATACTTGAACAACCAACTAAGAATTTCCACATCTCACTCACCATTTGTAATCAGATCGTTTATTGTATCATAAGCATTATCACATTCTTCCTATTCTCCAATATAAGTGTAAAGATATCCTAAACCAGGACAACTATCATGCCATACCTTTGAATTTCCTTTGTTTGTGTCCACCATATCTGGTGTTCTACCAGATTTCTACCTTGCAATATTCATTTCAAAACTTGTGAACCTACCCCATCCTTCTTCCACATTACCAGATTACAGTGTTCCTTTTTACAATACTTATTCTTTATGTTTCAACTCCAGATTGAATCTTTAGTTCTAAAATTCCACCATAACTTATATAATAATGCCATTGAAACAACTTGCAATAATCTGAAACCCAATCCTTCTTTCTTTTCTGGTAAACAATTTTTTTTCATTTTGTCTAAGGTCTTTCTTTTCCTCCAATACAGCTCCTCCATAAAAATGATGCCATTATTTGATGTATCTGATTTAACACATTCTGAGTAGAGTTCATAACTGATAAGCAATGAATTGGAATACTTTGAAGTACATTCTTAATCAATATTTCCCTTCCTCTATACGACAATAACTTTCATTTCTATGCCTGCAACTTTGAATTAATCCTGTGAACCATCTGATTGTAAAAACTTTTTTGTTTTCTCCCATAAAAATTAAGACAACCTATATAGGTGAATGGTAAGTCCTACCTTAAAATTCCAATAGCCACTTTTGCCAGTACTATATCTCCCCCTCGTATACTGTGATGTAAATATATTGCAGTTTTCTCCTTATTAATTTTCTGGCCTAAAGTTTCTTCACACTTCTCCAATGTATCTGCTACTAATTTCATAGTCCCTATTTCAGCCTTACAAAGAATAATCATATCATCTATAAAAGCAAGATGATTAATTGCTGGACTACCTCTTGGCATGCCAAATTTATTAAACTCTTTTTTCCTGAGTAATGCATCCAATGTTTTTGGACAGTAATTCATCTGCTAGTATGAATAATGTAGGAGATAATGGATCACCCTATTTCAAATCTCTATATGAGTTGAAAAACCTTTGGTTTTCCATTCAATAAGAGGGTATTTCAATTATTACTTACCATCCTGTAAATCATATCAATTATTCTTTTACTAAAACCTATTTTCCATCACACCTGCTTAAGGAAATCCCATTTGATGTTTTGACTTTAGACGGACGATTTTACATCTTTTACATGGGATAATTATGTGTATTTAATCAACTATTTGCAAATTTGATATTGGGTTCTACTATTTTCAGAAAAAGGACTCAATAGAAGAAATAACTTGGTAAAATAAAAGCTAAAGACTTTTGATGGTCAAACTGATGGGCCATCAACTATGTGGCAGACCATCAAGATATTCTTCAGCCCTAAACAGAGTGGAAGAAACTAAGGTTCCAAGCAACGGACCGTCAGGACTCTGATGGGCCATCAACATAGCCGTTGGCATAAAACAGATAGTGATCCCTCAAGTGCTGAAGAAATGGATCAGGTGACGGACTGTCAGACCTCTGACGGGCCGTCAACATAGCTGTCAGCATAAAATAGAAAGTGGTCCCCCAATTTATGAAGCGACGGTCCAAGTGATGGACCGTAAGGCTACTGATGGGCCGTTAACTTAGCTGTCAACCGTGATGCGGCAATACTAAAGTTTGAATTTTAACTCCTCAGTACCTAAAAACATATAAATACCCATTCTAGGTTTAGATTAGTGAACTTGCAACTATTCTTTATCTCTTTTTCAACTTTTGAGCAATTTGTAACCTACTATTCTTTGAGAAATAGCTGATATTGTAGATCTGAACATTTTATTCACTATTCTTCTTTGGAGATGAAGAACAATCCTTTGGATATTTTTGTAAGTAATTTTATAAATTATCTATGAGAAATATAATTGAATCTTATTCTCCTTCTATAATATGTGGCTAAAGCTCACATAACTAGGGTTATGGGAGCCTTAATGTGATTGGTTGTTTTGGAGTGTGAGATTGCCTGAGTTCTGTAAGTAATTGCAATTATATAAATTTCTCTTCATTATTATGATCTTTCTTTTTTGCAAACTTGAAGGGTGAGCCTAATAATACCACTTGCTTGAGTAGAAATATATGTGTTGGGAAAAGAGGAGATTTATAAGGATCTCAAAGGCTTTAACCTTTGGGTTAAGGGTTAATGGCTTGACAGGATTAATACACTTGAGAAATCAATTGAACATTTTAATATATTCTTTAAGTTCAAAAGAATTAAAGGGTAATCATCTATTAAGGTTGAGAAATGAATAGATGAACTTTAGAGTTCATTAATTCTTGCAATTGGAATTTGTTACGTATGAATTCGGGATAACTTACAACCTTGATTCCTGTAACATCTTGGTGAACATAATCCTTATTTATTTATTCTTATTGAATCAAAACATATAATCAAAACATACAATCATACTTATTAGTTAGAACACGATTTGCTACAAGCATACTTTACTGTTAACAAACAAACCCCTTTTATTCCCGAACCTTCGATCAATCATCCGTTAATAATTATAACACTTAGTTTACACAGTATTTCCTATAGGATTTGACCCCATCATAGTTGGGTTCTATATTTGATAATGACAGCTACTCTTTCTACCAAGATTTGTAGTTTGGGCGTATCAAATTTAGGCGCCGTTGCGGGGGAATATGGTTGTCTATTAAGTTTGTGAGTGTTAATTGACATTTAGTCAAGTTTCCTAACTTTACTTTTATTTATTATTTTTGTTCGTTACAGGATCCTTATTTTGCATACCACGTACGAGGAGGTCAGGGGAACCATTATTACTATATCATCTAGTACCTCAATTAATTGGTAGAATGGAAGATCAACAAGAAGTAGATAGGCTACCTGCCTTGGCTAGAGCTTAATTGAATAAATAAAATGATGGTCAACACGCTCATGATCCTAACCCAGTTGAGTAGGACTTGGGATATGATGATCTGATTGAGCCTACAAATAGGAGGCGTGTTGAGCATATAGGTGGACCAGTGAACATGAATCGACTAGTTATAGGAAGAGCAAACTGCAAACCTGCTATGTAGTTTGCAGCTGATAAAGAAGATGACATTGATTTGGATGAGGCTGGTGCTATAGGAGCAATTATTCCACCACTATTAGCACTAAAAGCAAAGTTCAACACATATGAACCATGATACAGCTGCTTAACCTTAAAGGGTTGCTTGGTGGACTTCCACAGGATGACCTAAATATGCATCTGGTGAACTTTATCAACATCTGCAAATCCTTTGACAACCCTGGAGTTGGATAAAATATAATTTATCTACGGTTATTAACATTGTCTCTTTGTAGGGAGGCAACAATGTGGTTGAATGAGTTAGCTCCCAATTCTTTAACAAACTAGAGACAATTGAAAAGAGCTTTCCTAGAAAGGTTCTTTCCTCCTTCTAGAATGTTACAGTTGAGAAACGAGATTAACAACTTTAGGCAGTTATTGAATGAAGCTCTCTATGAGACTTGGGTGGGATTCAAGAAAAAGTTGATTCTGTTTCGTAATTACAAGATGATCGACAAGCATTTGATAGAGACATTCTACAAAGTTTTAAACTCCAACACTAAGCCAACCGTGGACAATGCTGTAGGAGGAGCATTCATAGAGCTTACTTTCACTGAGGCTGTAGAGATGTTGGAGGGATTGACTAAGACAAGTAAAGCTTGGCATACCAAGGATTTTGTGGTAGCAAGCCCCACTATTTCTAGTGGTATGACAGGTGAACAACACAGGAGAGAGAAAGAACGATATCAAGAGATGGCCTATATAAAGATCCAGATGGACTTTCTTATTCAATATTTGCTATCGGGAAAGACAAAAAATATAAAGGTTATGGGGTCACAAAGTAGGGGAACCGAGTCCAATTCTGAGGATGAGACTAACTATCTGAATAATCAGGGGGGTTTCTGAGGCAATAGCCAAGGGAATCAAGGTTGGAACTACTATGATAAAGATGTTTATAGAGATCACAACCAAGGGAGCTGGAAAAATAAGAATGATAGGAGTGGATTGTATGTAGCTCCTAGAAACCATGATACTGCTGCTACTAGTTTGGGTAAGATGCCCATGGAACACATGATGGAAAAGTCAATGAAAGGGGTAGAGTTGACTAATGCCGGTGTAACAATGATGAAGAGTGACTTATCAACTATGAGTCAATTAGTTGTCTCACATTCAACCTCTATAAAATAGCTGAAGCAGAAGATGAACCAACTTTTGGCGACATTTAATCAGAGAAAGAACGGTATATTACCAAATGACACAGTGCAAAACCCTCAAAATAATGGTTGTTGTATGATGATTACTTCCCATAGTGGTAAGATATTACCTGGCCTATCTGTGGGTAAACCTGTAATTGATAATATGGTAGATTTGGATGAGAAAGAAGAAGAAAACCAACTAGTGGAGTCTGAGAAGCTGGATAATAATGACATTCCATCTAACCATCAGAATCCTGATGAGTTAGATAAAGATAAGGGAAAAGAAGGAGAAGTAGTGGTTAAAGTAATACCAAAACCACTCACTCTGATTCCTTATCAATTAAAGAAAAAGGTGGATGACATAAAATTTAGCAAGTTCATGGCAATGCCAAAACAGTTGACTGTAAATGTGCCTTTGGTAGAGGAACTGGAATAAATTTTTCGCTACGCTAAATTCATGAAGGATCTTGTCACAAAGAAGAGAACGGTGAGCTATAAATTAGTGGACAATCTTCACCATTATAGTGCCATTTCTACAAGATCCTTAGTACAAAAGAAAGAAGATCTTGGAACATTTACTATCTCATGTACTATTGGATTGATGGATTTTTTGAAGGCATTGTGTGATTTTAGGGCAAGTATTAATTTGATGCTACTGGCAGCTTATAAGAAGTTAGGTTTGAGATATCCCACGCCTACCAACATGAGGCTTGTGATGATAGACAGATCAGTGAAATGGCCAGTTGGTATATTATATGGTGTGCTTTTGAAAGTGGCCAGTTTTATTTTCCTAGCTGACTTTGTGATCCTAGATTGTGAGGTAGACTTTGAGGTACCTATAATCTTGGGTAGACCTTTCCTCACAACTGGGAGTATATTGATTGAATCGCAGGCGAATGAGTTGTAGTTTAGGCTCAATGATAAGGTAGTCCAATTTGATATTTGCCAGTCGATAAAACAACATAAAGAGATGAGTGTATTCTCCATTATCTATGTATATTATAAAGATGAGAAAGAGGTACCGATTGAGAAAAAATTCACTGTTGAAACTTTGGCTGCGGTATTGATAAACTTTGATAGTGAAGGTATTGAAGAATATGAGGAGACAGTATGTTCCCTAAAAGGAATGATATCATATTCATATACTCTCAAAAAGCTAGATTTAGACCTCAAAAATTATCCAACACCACCGGCTAAGCCATCTATTAAGGAGCCACTGGTGTTGGAGCTGAAGAAGTTGTTAGGACATCTAAGGTACATGTTTCTAGGCAGAGGAAATACCTTACCTTTAATTATTGCAGCATACTTTGGTAAGCAGCAAGTGGAAGCCTTTATCTTTGTGCTTGGGAGATATAAAATGTCTATAGGGTGGATGACTGCTGATATTATTAGTATTCTATTGGGTATCTGTACCCATAAAATTTAGTGGGATGAAGAGTGCATACCAACTATTAAGCATCAATGCGGATTAAACCAATCAATGTAAGAAGTGGTTAAAAAGGAGATTATTAAATGACTTAACACAAGGGTAGTGTACCCCATCTCCGACAGCAAGTGAGTGAGTCCTGTGCAATGTGTGCCCAAGAAAGAGGGCATGACTATAGTTGCTAATGAGAAGAACGAGTTGATTTTTCTTAGACTAGTGATTGGGTGGTGAGTGTGTATGGACTATCGAAAGTTAAACTCATGGACATTAAAGGATCACTTCCCAATGCCCTTTATGAATCAGATGCTTAATTGCTTGGCAGAAAAGGGTTGGTATTGCTTCTTGGATGGATATTTGGAATACAATAGGATTTCAATAGCCCTAGAAGATCAAGAGAAAACAAAATTTACATGCCCATATGGAACATTTGCATTCAAGTGAATGCCGTTCGATTTATGTAATGCACCCGCCATACTCCAATGGTGCATAATGTCTATCTTCTCTGACATAGTGGAGGACACCTTAGAGGTGTTCATGGATGATTTTTCTATAGTGGGTGATTTTTTTGAGTTATGTCTGGTTAATTTGAGTAAGCGCCATAAAGATGTGAGGAATTCAATCTCGTGTTGAACTGGGAGAAATGCCCCTTTATGGTAAAGGAGGGAATTGTGATTAGACATTAAATTTCATCCGAGGGGATTGAGTTTGATCGGGCGAAGGTAGAGGTAATAGAGAAATTACCCCCTCCGATCTTAGTGAAGGGAGTTCGTAGTTTCTTGGGCCATACGGGATTCTACCGCAGGTTTATTAAAAACTTCTCTAAAATTGCAAATCCACTATGCAAGCTATTAGAGAAGGAGGCTAAGTTTGTATTTGATGATGATTGCAGGAAGGCATTTGAATGCCTTAAAGAGAAACTGGTGGCTGCCCCTGTTGTTGTTGCTATAGACTGGTCTAGGCCATTCGAAATTATGTGTGACGCAAGTGAAGTGGCACTTGAGGCTGTGCTTAGCTAGAAAAAAGAAAAATTGTTTCACCCTATTTACTATGCGAGCAAGGCATTGAATGAGGCACAGATGAATTACACTGTTACTAAGAAAGAACTTCTCGTAGTTGTCTATACATTTAAGAAGTTTCATGCCTAATTATTGGGAACCAAGGTGGTGGTTCATACAGACCATGCTGCCTTGATATATTTGATGGTGAATAAGGATGTTGAGCCAAGGCTAATCAGATGGGTGCTACTTCTTCAAAAGTTTGACTTTAAATTCAAAGATAGAAAAGGATACGAAAATCAAGTTGCATACCACCCATCCAGGCTTGAGGGAAATCAGGCAATCACAGATAAATTTGAAATTAATGATGCATTCCCTGATGAGCTAATCCTTGTTGTTGTACTTGAAAGGGTACATTGGTACGCAGACTTTGCCAACTATGTGGTAAGCGATCTTATTCTGGAAGATCTTTCCTTCTATCAGAAAAGAAAATTCCTCCATGATACCAAAAGGTTCTTCTGGGATGAGCCATATCTATTCAGGCATTGTGCAGATGATATCATCAGAAGATGCATCTCAGAAGTTAACATGCTGAATATTCTGGAAGCCTGCCATGCTTCCCCAGTTGGGGGACACTATGCAGGCGATCATACTGTAAGAAAAGTGTTGCAGAGTGGTTATTATTGGCTAACCTTGTTCAGGTATGCATACGATTTTTTAAGAAGATGCGACTAGTGGCAGAGATAAGGGTCAATCGCGAAACATCATTAGATGCCTATGATGAAAATGATAGAGGTTGAATTGTTCGAGGTCTAGGGTATTGATTTCATGGGGACCTTTGTAAGCTCCTATGGGCTAAAGTTTATCCTGGTTTATGTGGACTATATGTCCAAATAGGTATAAGCCATCACCTTGGCTAACAATGAAGGTAAGAGAGTGGTTGCCTTTCTCAAGAAATATATCTTCTCTCGCTTCAGAGTACCATGTACTATTATAAGTGACGGAGGATCCCATTTCTGCAACAAAGTATTTCGAGTTGCATTGGAAAAATATGGGGTGAAACAACATAAAGTAGCAACCCCATACCACCCACAGACCAGTTGGAAAGTGGATATTTCAAACCGCAAAATAAAGGCAATTCTAGCCAAAATAGTGAACGCAAGTAGACAGGATTGGTCTCGAAAACTTGATGATGCCTTTTAGGCATATCAGACAACTTTCAAGACACCCATTGGGATGTCGCCGTATCAGTTGGTCTATTAAAAAGTATGTCATTTTACAATTGAGGTAGAGTACAAGGCTTTGTGGGTACTCAAGAGGTTAAATCTGAATTGGAAGGAGGTAGTGGAACTAAGATTGGGGCAGCTGAATGAGATGGATGAATTCCATCTTAGGGCTTATGAAAAAGCAGACTTGTACAAGGAAAGAATGAAGAAATACCACGATCAGAGGATTGAAAAATAATATTTTCACAAAGTTGATTGGGTATTACTCTTCAACTCCAGACTGGAGCTCTTCCCAGGTAAACTTTGGTCTAAGTGGTCTGGACCATTTAAAGTTACATAGGTCTACTTATCTAGAGTAGTCGAACTTGAAAATAAAAATGGAAGTGTCTTCAAAGTCAATGGGCAATGAGTCAAGCTATATGTCAATCCAATAGACTCGGTTAAATGCTTAAGTACAATTTATCTCGATGAAGTTTGAGTAATCAAGATAACTAAGTCGTGCCGTGACAGTAAATCAGGAGCTAGTGGGAGGCAAACCACAATGTGTTGTTGTAAGTGTAGATAAAGTTTTTTGTTTCTTTTGGTGCAATTTGATATGCCTATTGAAGTTTGTAGGAACAAAAATACAGGAAAATAGAATCTGATCAAGTTGAAGGAGGTTGACGGGAACGTTAATGGACTATCAATGGCCTGATAGACCGTCTCTAAAATTGTCGAAGCCATGGAAAAAGGGATATTTTGGATAAGGCTTGATGGCTAAGCTTACAGACCATCATATGCTCGATGGGCCATCAAAGTTACCATCAACATGGAGCTTAAAAATTGAGGTTCTAGATAAGAACTGATGGACACCACGATGGATCGTCAACCAGTTGATGGACCGTCATCTTCATCATCACAATAAGGCAAAATAAATCAAGTTCTGGTAAGGCTTGATGGTGGAACCGACAGACCATCAGACACCTGAAGGACCGTCAGATTTTCCGTCAGACAATTCCTAGTTTTAAAAGAACGAGTTGGGTCACCATAGGATTATTTAGTCATTTTGATCCAATCCAAATCATATTTAATGGATAATGGGAGTCAGTTACACACACATTCCTTCTTCTTTAACTCCCAAAACTGTTTAAATTCCTCTACATTCATTGTGGAATTCAAATACATCCCATCTTAGGACTCTTTATCTCCTCCCTTCTCCTATTTAAACTATCACCCTCTTCTGTTCTTCTCATCAGAATCAAAGTTAAATCACTCACTGAAAAATTGAATAGTATAGTTTGTTCTAGGTTTTGCAAGTTTAGAGTATTGAAGAATACTTCAAGGATAAGGTATGATCAAAACTCTACTTCTCTTTTTAGAAAAAAGAACATGAATAATGTGAGTTTGATAATGTTTGAAAGAACCTCTTCTTTTTTTGTTATTAATGTTGTGCCTCTGATTTAATCGAACTCTGGTGAATACTATTATGGGTGCACTCTGAGTAACCCAAGGCCAAAAATGGTAAAGCTAGTGTTTAAAGGTTGAATTGATATGGTGATTTTTGTTCTTAATGATAAGATGCATACTAGATATTCACCGAATTTCCAAATAGAATGAGGAAATAGAAAATTTTAGTTGACGGCCAAGCTGATGGACCGTCAGACCCCTAACGAACCGTCAGACTATCCTTTAACTGCTTTCTGAAAAACTGCCTTTATGCTTTAGCCATGACAGACTTATTAATGAACTTTCATACCTCTGATGGACCGTAAACTTGCCTGCCACAAGGCTTTGGAATAAAGGTTTTACTGGTTAAGCTGCGACAGACACCTTAACGAACCGTCAGACTGTCCGTCAACACAACTCTAAACCTTATTTCTTCCTGATTCTAGTACAACATTGATCATTTGTTCTTTGTTTAGGAAAAATAGCAAGGAAACTACCACCACATAGAGGCGGTGGCAGATCTCAACAAGCAAGGGGTAGAGGGGAACTGGCACACAGTAAAAAAGCACCTACCTTTAAAAATCATTAGTGAGCAACTCAAGTAATCTCCCAGTTTGAGGAGGAGAGTGATAGTGATAGCATCAATAGTACTACTTCCAGCCCTAGCGAAGAAGGGGTTAACATATCAAACCTCGACCAAGTTGAGGCGTCGGAAACTGAAGACACTAATATGATTAAAAACAAAGACCCTCAAATGCGGAAAGAAATTCAGTAGCAGATTGAAGGAGCATGGGAGAACTAACTTGATAGACCTAAACCAACAACAAATAAACAAATAAAGAGGCCCATATTAGAGGAGCTCTGAATTGTCATTTCCGAGCTACATGAGTACCCAGAGCTTGAGCAATGATTTAATGAGTTGGGGTGGATGAGCAAACCTCCAGGGACATACTATCCCAATATTATATGGGAGTTTTTCGCCAACTATTTGGCACTGGTAAACAAGGACTGTCCCAAGGGTTCAAAAATTTTAGACTTGCCAAACAGGGAATCAGTTCATATGAGAGGGGTCACCATTAATATTTTTGCCCGCTCGTTGAACAAAATACTATTTGGGCCTGATTATGAGGCACCGATAACCATACTAAAACTTGAGCATCACCTAACGATGACCTCCATCCAAAGGCCTTGGTTATTTAGGTTTCTCACTAACGATGGTAACCCATCATGGGCACATAATACCAAAGAGAAGAATGCTAAGTCGTCCCTCAGCTTTTGGGCTAAGTTTTTGTGGGCTATTGTCAGACTGTAATTGATGCCGATAGGGGGAGACGCAAACTTGTGTAGTCATAGAGCAGTGTTGGTTACTAGTCTGGTTGACTGGCTGAAGATTAATTTTGGTCGTATTATTACTGATAAGCTATTCGTCCATGCATACAAAGTGGTGAGTGCTTTACCATTCTCGTGTTTGATTATGAAACTATGCAGACAAGAAAATGTGCCTTTGATCAGAGGGGTTGATAATTAGGTTCGAGAAAGTCACAGGTAGGACATTCAGAGAACAAAGAACAATTTAAAATATGAGATGTGAGCCAATAAGCCACCCTACAGGTATGCCGTGTATCAATTACAACTTATGTGCCACCAGATTATGTTCCTCTCCATGCTTCCACGGGGTCAGCTTCTATGCCCCCGATGGGAGAAACTACAGATAATATGTTTGTCCATATTAGTATTCTGAATACTGGCTGACACAAGAGAAAAATCTGTGAGAGCACAGAAAAAGTTTGAGAAGCAACTGAATGTATGGGCAAAACAATTCAAGCCATTTGTTGATCGCATTATTGAGGAATCCCTCAGACCTTATCAGAATATCCATGCCAGGATAGATAATATGAAGGAGCATGTGAACAAACAGTTGGATGAGTTATCAATTCCAGATTTTGTGAGGTTTATGGCAGAGTTTCATCAAGCATAGGGTGACATTGCTGAGCTGAAAAGGCAACCAATACAACCTATTTTTGATCTTGCATTGATAATCAGCGATGAAGATAAGAGCCTCTTTGATCTTATGGTAGGCCGATAAGATAAAGGTAAGAAGGTTGATGAAATTACTGATAGGAAGACTTCCAAGAAAATGAGGCACAAAGATATGACACCTGAGGAAAGAGAAGCTAGAGACATGAGAAAAGCTATAAAGAGATTGAAAAGAGATAAAGAATGGAGGAAGAAAAAGGTTGCAGATAAAGCGGCGAGAGTCTCAACTAGTTCATCCCTACTGAGGGACACCTGATCTAATCTCATTCGAGATACCTTCAATTCAGGAAAAAGCCATTTTGAGCACCCCTACTACATTTGGGTCACTGATGTTGCACCTGAGGCTAAAGAAGCCTTACCAAATTTGATTGACTCATAAGCCTAAGAGGCTTTACAAGTATTTCACTCCCTTGTACCTCATTATTAATGCATTTGAGGATTAAATATTTTTGTTCAGTGGGGGTGGGGTGCTTATTGTGTTGTTGGTCACCACGGGGGTTTTTGTTGCCTTTGTTTTTTTCCCTCGTTTGCTATCTAGTAGAACCAACATGTTTAGGTTGTTATTTAATTCTCTTGTGTATTGTGATGTAAATATCATTCAGTGATTAGAGATGTTTTAAGTTCTTTTCTTTTTGCACCTTTTGTACGTATGGATGAATGATAAATTATGGCAGAATACTGTGAATATGCTTGTATATAAGGATGCTTTATTGTCTCTTAATATATGTTGACCAACCGTCTTGAATATGCGATTGGCATTAGGATGAAAAGATAAAGTAAGCATGATCATGTGATGTGAACCCGAGTGTTTATAGGATAAGTATGAGCTCATTGCCTATGTGTGAGAGTATTTTGTTATAGTTCTTGCATAGTGTGTACAACTAGAACTTTCCTGGTTCATTTGTCTTACCTTATGATTTATATAATAGGATAGGATAGCAGGCCTTCTTCAGTCCTAGACCACTTGTCCATACAAATCCCACCAAAAATATGTAATTTCTTTCCTTTGCACTCTTTTTAAGATTTTATTGTTGTTTATTCTACCCCAATAATTCTGATTAATGCTCAGTAGGATGTTAGCACCTAAATTTAGCCCTGGTCCTGTGTTAGATATTCTGCTCCTTAACTTGGGCAAAATGCCTAAGTTGAGGGTGGATACTGCTGGGAAGTTACTGATGTAGGTGGTTTGGAGTTGAAATAAAATGTCTCATCAAGCCCTGATCTAGTTAGATAATATGCACCTTAACTAAAAGCATCAACATAAGTTTAGGGTGGCTGATGTAGACCAAAAAAATAAAAAAAATAGGGTTATTGTGAAATTTTGGATGAATAGTATAGATTATGAGTGAAGTGGAAAAGTAGGTAGTCATGGTGAGTAGCTAGCAAAAGTGAAGAGAGTGAAATTTGAACTTAAAGTCACTTTCCCAAAATTAGTCCTTACCTAGCATCGAAACCTCATTACAAGCCATAGAAAGTCCTATTTAATCATTGAAAATCAACTGTAGAGGGGCATTAGATGAGAAGGCCAAGATTATGGGTGTGTATGTTGTGTTTGAAACTTTTTTTATAAGAGTGAGAGTCTTAGGTGTTTGTCCATAAGTTAAATTGATAAAGTGTGGTGGACTTCTTTGACTGTGAAAACAATCTGAGCTGTACTTGCTCTTATGGATCTCTATGGGATATTGCATCTGTGATCGTGTATGTGCTGAATTATAAATAGTGCCAATTGTCTATTCTGATATGTTAAAACTACCTAAGTTTGGTGGCAATTGAGCGGTTAAATCATGCATAGCTGAATGATTAAATGCCCATCCTTATTCTTGTTCATGCATATGCTATGGTGTTGAGTTGCTTCAGGACAAACAATTGTCATAAGTTGAGGGTGCTAATTCTCTAGTTTTTGACAGACCATTTTACATCTTTTACAAGGGATAATTGTGTGTCTTTAAGCAACTATTTATGTATTTGATGTTGGGTTTTACTATTTTCAGGAAAAGGACTCAACAGAAGAAATAACTTGGTAAAATAAAAGCTATAGACTTTTGACGGTCAAACTGATGGGCCATTAACTGTGTGATAGACCATCAAGATGTCTGTCATCCCTAAACAGAGTAGAAGAAACTGATGTTCCAAGAGATGGTCCAAGCGACGGGTCGTCAGGACTCTAACGGGCCGTCAACATAGTCGTCAGCATAAAACAGAAAGTGATTCCTCAAGTGATGAAGCAACAGACCAAGTGACAGACCATCAGACCTCTAATGGGCTATTAGAATAAAAGAGAAAGTGGTCCCTCAAGTGATGAACCAACGGTCCAAGTGACGACTCGTCAGCTGATCCAAGTGACGGACTGTTAGGCCGCTGATGGGCCATAAACTTAGCCTTCAACCGTGATGCGGCAATACTGAAGTTCTAATTTTAAATTCTCAGTACCTAAAAACATATAAATACCAGTATAGGTTTAGATTAGGGATCTTTAAGCTATCTTTTATCTCTTTTTCAATTTTTAAGCAATTTGTAACCTACTATTCTCTGAGAAATAGTTGATATCGTGGATATGAACATTTTATTCACTATTCTTCTTTGAAGATCAAGAACAATCCTTTGGATATTTTTGTAAGTAATTTTCTAAATTATCTATGAGAAATACAATGGAATCTTCTTCTCATTCTATAATGTATGGCTAAAGCTCCATAACTAGGGTTATGGGAGCCTTGATGTGATTGGTTGTTTAGGGTTGTGAAATTTACTGAGTTCTGTAACTAATTAAAATATTTCCTCTTTATTATTATGATTTTTCTTGGTTGCAAACTTGAAGGGTGATCCCAAGAATACCACTTGTTTCAGTAGAAATGTGTATGTTGGGAAAAGAGAAGATTTATAAGGAACTCAAAGGCTTTAACCTTTGGTTTTAAGGGTTGATGCCTTAACGGGATTAACCCACTTCAGAAATCAATTAAAAATATCAATATATTCTTTAAGTATGAGAGAATTAAAGGGTAATCATCTATTAAGGTTGAGAAATAAATAGATGAACTTTAGAGTTCAATAATTCTTGCAATTAGAATTTGTTATGTATGAATTCGGGATAACTCACAATCTTGACTGCTGTAACATCTTGGTGAACATAATCCTAGTTTATTCATTCTTATTGAATCAAAACTTACAAGCATACTCATTAGTTGGAACATGATTTGCTATAAGCATACTTCACTATTAACAAATAAACCCCCTTTTATTCCAGAACCTTCAATCAATCATCCATTAATAATCATAACACTTAGTTTACACAGTATTTCCTGTGGAATTCAACTCCAACCTAGTTGGATTCTATATTTGATGATGACCACTTACGATTTCTAATGGGATTTATAATTTGGGCATATCACCATTCGACTCTACCATATGATTTCATCATATCTATCTTAATAACTGGCTTAGGAGGTTTTCCCCTTTTTTTGATTTCTGATGTAATTTTTTGAACTAATAGAATATTCTCAACAATGCCTTTTCCTTTCACAAACCCTGCTTCTTCCTTAGATATAATCATTGGAAGAAAACCTTTTATTCTATCGTGTATGATCCTAGAGAATATTTTGTTAATAAAATTACTCAAAGAAATAGGCCTTAGATCTGAAAAGTTTTGCACTAAAGCTTTCTTAAGGAGCATAATCAAATTTGTATGAGTTACAAATCTGGGAAGTTCTTCTCCACTACTGCACTATTTATATATATATATATATTTATGTATATATATATATATTTATGTATATATATATATATTTATGTATATATATATATATCATCACCTACAATTTTCCAAGCATCTTGGTAAAAATCTCCAATCATTCCATCCGGTCCACAAACACTATTTCTATTCAGTCCTTAAACTACGGTATATACCTTTCTAGGAAATCTCAACATTATTTAGAATCCTTATCCCCAATAACAGTAGGTGGTTCCTGCAGTAAATCAAAATTAGTCTATATAGGTTGCTCTTGAAATTGGTTTTTATAGAAGAAAATTGCTTCATTTGCTATCTCATCTTGTTGCTCCAGCCATTCTCCTTTTGCATTTTGAATTTTAGAGACCCTTAGCCTTTTCCTCCTACCATTAACCACTATATAAAAGAACATAGTATTTCTTTATTCATCCTTAAACCATTCCATGCCATCTTTTTGATTTCAAACCACCTCTTCTATATGCAAATACCCATTTAAATTTGCCTGAGCTAGATGTAAATTCTGTCTATTAGCAATTGATGGGTCATTTTTAAATGGTACCTCCTGTACATTAATCACCTCCTCCAAGGTTGCAATCTTTTAAAAGATATTTCCAAAGATTGCTCTACTCCATTGGGGAATAGCCTTTTGACCCTTTTAGTCTTATATTGATAGATTGCGAAAGGGTTTCCTTCAAATATAGCATGTCAGTTTTGCTTGACCACTTCCATTAAAAACTCTTCTTTCAGCCAGAAGTTCTGGAATCTAAAATATTTAACCACTTCTTATATTTCATTCCTGAAAGTAATAAGCATTGTTGCATGATCAGAACCACTTCTTAAAACATGTTTAACTTCAATTACAGGAAATTTTGACTGCATCTGTAAGTTAGTCTGAATTTTATCCAATCTCTTTAAGATGCAATCTTTATTAGTTCTTCCATTCCACCATGTACACTTACTGCCTTTAAATCCCATATATGGTAAATTATAAACCATAATACAATAGTTAAAGTCCTTTACTTCATCTGCAGTAACAGGTAGGCCTCCTAATTTATCATATTCATTAGAAATCACATTAAAGTCACCTCCCGCTAGTCAAGGATTTTGATAATCTATGAGTACTTTATACAATTATTCCCATAACTGCAACCTTTCTCTTTGGATGCATTTAATATACACAAATGTTATCACAACATCTACTTTATTATTTCGATTATAAACTCTCAAATTAAGATATTGTTCTTCATTTCTTAGTACTTCTACATCCATACATTCATAAAAAAATGCACACATTTTACCATTTATATTGCCAAAAGCATATTATAGACCTAGCCTTCTTCTATATAGCTCCAATTCTTGGTTATTTTGAAATGTCTCCATTAATCCAACAAAATAAAATTTGTGTCTTCTGTGCATGTTAACAAGTCTAGTGAATACTTTTTGTGTATTAACAGATATAATGTTCTAAATCAGGGCGTTCATGAGGACTTATGACTCTTATTAGTAGTACTCTTTGTTAGCCTTGAATGTGCCGATTCTGTTAAGTATTCAACACCTCCTTTCTTCTTCTTTTTTAAGTGACTCTCTTTGAGTTTTTCAATATGTTTTGGGGCCAGGTCCCCTTCCCTAGAAACTTTGCTAATATTGTTGTCCATATTTGTAATGTCATGACTCTCCCTTCATTGAGGTATTTTATCTTCAGATTCCGACTGTATTGCTAATGGTAAAACTTCATTATTATCCACCTCAGACACCACAATTACATTTAGATTCTCTACCAAATTCTCTTATTGTGCATGTTGTATTGTATTATTTCTCTTCTCTAAATTCTAGGAATTATTCTGGTCATCTCTATCTTCCCTACACTTTATCAATTCCTTCAGATTTTCATGTGTTTAACACTTTTTTTTTAGTATTTCATTCTTCAACACTGAGTTTCTCTTTACTACCCTTTTTTCCGAATTTCCTTTGACTACATCTTGTTGAACTTATACTGTTTTACCAAAACCTTGATTCATTCATTTTTTAGTTCTCTCTTTTGTATTACTCTCCACCTGCTTTCCTCTTTCAACACATTTGTCTTTTTTTGAGATATTTTCCACTTGCTTGACTAACTCTGCATTGTTGTCTTCTTCTTCTTCATTCTGTAAGCCATCAAATGGATTATTATTTGTGTATTCAATTTCCCCTTGAATATGACCATACTGATCTTTTTTTTGTATTTGTTCCTTCTTCTTGTAATCCAGTCCTGCTTATATCTATTTGAACCATTCTTCATCCAACCTTGCTTCTCATTTCCTTTATCTTCTTTAATATGCTCTGTTGCACTTTCTTTTTGAGTTTCCTCTTTTTCCTTGTCAAACAATTCTAAATGTACATTCCAACAACTGTCTCATCATACCCTTATAAACAACATCCTCTATAATATTTGGCATATCATCATATTGGATTTGAATCTATCTTGACATGATTTCCCCAGTGAAATCATCTTCCTCATTGATCTTAACTATTTCAGGAAGCTTTGCAACCAAATCCACTTTAACTTTACCTTAGCATAACTAGGTCTAGTTTGAATATTTGTTGTCATGTCCACTATAAGTGGCTTTCCTACAGCTGACGCAATAAAAAATACTGCATCCTTTGCAAAAAATTTAGGTGGAAGAACTGGTAAGGATATCCATGCAACCCAAATGGTAGGTTCAATGTCAGGTTCAAACCATGGAACTTATTAAGGGTTCTCATCTGTCAGTGTATCTCTTTAGTTTTAACATAAAAGGTTGTTGCCTGCAACATATGCATATAATCTTCGAATGTTGATAATCTTAGCTATATATGTCTTGTATCCGACACTCCAATTGTACATGCACTTGGGATGCCACATTGACTTTGTATAATTCTCCTTAGTTAAGCAATGTTCGGCTTGCTACATGAGAAATTTCATACAATTGCATATTAAAAGTTTTCTTGTATAATGAAATCACTTATCTCAATTTTTTTCCATGTTATAGTAGGTTCTCCTTGTATCATAATAAAAGGTTTAGGTGGAAAAGTAGGCGTATGCTAGATTTTAGGTTTAAGAAAATCTAAGTATTGAGTGGTGGTTGGGGAATCTTTAGTAATTTGGTTAATATCAACTTTTGGGGTTAGAGTTGGGAATTCCTCCAGTGGGATCGCCTCATCGGCGGAGGTACCAGCCATGTTTGCCGTCAGCAATATTAGGATTTAGGATTTTCTTTAGAGAGAGCATTTTTTAGTTTTTTGGACATTTTCTTTATATCTATCTATTTTACCTTAGTTATTAATTATCGTCATTATATAACATTTATTAAAGAATTAATTAATTGTATTCAAAGAGTAATATCGTAAAATTAACTCGATTATTTATTAGTTTTTCATGTGTGTGTCAAGTCAGTAGTGGATAATTATTGTTGGACAAAGGATGTACTTCTTTTAGTCCATATTTTGCATTTTTTGGCTTTCATATTTATTCAAAATAAATATTTTTTATATAATCAAGAAGGTTTTTTTTTTTCAAATTTACCTTATCCATCTAAATAAGTGATTTATTTTATTTAATCTAGAAACTATATTAAATTGATATTATATCTGATCAAGGAGAATTTATAAAAATATTTTTTACTTTCGAGAAGTGAGTGACCATTTTTTGTATAGTTAAGAAATCAGATTAAATTAATTCTACTATTTAATTAAGGATAATTTAATATAAATATGTTTCACATTCAAAAGGTACATAATTAGTATATGTATTATTTCCAAATTAAAAATACTATATACTATAAATCATAATAAGGTGAAAAGAAAAAGGCCTTAATGAATTACACTATACCCTAAAATTTGAAAATATTACAGTAATATTACCAAATCATTTTTTATTTTGATTACAAAAAAATCAAGGGGGGAGAGGGGTTGAATAAGAAGCACAAGCACTATTAAAACAACTAAAATGTCTAATGGAAAAATAAAGTAAAACTTCTCCTGTGTGTAGGACAAAATATGACAAACATACTACACAGTAAAAAGTCAATACAACAACCTTGTGTAAGCATCAAAGAGTACTCGTGAGGCTGTAAGGAAAAAAAAAATCACATATCCTCACTTATATATAAGTATTAAATGGTTCGTGCTCGTATGATGCACGAATGACTTTTTAATGTCAGAAAAAAGCAGTATTATAAGTGAAACAGTAATCGTCCCATGTTATAGTAACGTAATACAATGTTATGCTTCGTATTATGTAAAACAAAAATTATATTATTACGTTGGTAACATTTACTTATTTGTAAAGATTCTAAACTTATTACATTGATATAATATTTTTTTGCTTCAAAAAGTGTCAGAGCTAAAATTATAAATTCATATAGTTATAGTGGGCAGCAAAGTTGCATTCGTGCATTAACTGAGAAAAAGAAAAGAAAGTGTTAACAATGATATATTATGCAGTATTTGAGATGGAAGACATTTCAGTTTTGGAGAATCTTTAGTAGCGATTTATTGGAGTGAAGTGAGTACCAGATCGTCTTAATACATAAATTATCAATTCATGTAATGTTTAATATAAGAAAAGTTTATCTGCTATGTTTAATTAATACACTTGTAATCACCTCCGGCATAAGAGTATTAGGATTTTTGTTCCGATTTTCTTACTAAATATAAGTTTTACTTTTTCTTGTAAGGAAAATAAAAGTAATCATAAATAATTTTACTTTTCCTAAAAGGAAAATATAAAAATTTTTCGTATTTGGCGAACCTGTTTCTTGGAGGAATGGTTTTGAGCATCTTTAAATAGAAGATCCCTCTTCTCATATAATAACACAATAGCATCCACAATATAGTCTTTTAAGAGTTTCGTTTAAGGGGAGATTTCCTTTCTCTCTCATTAGTTTTATGCTTTTAATATTATTTTTAATATTAGGTTTTATATGTAGGCCAATTGACAAAATATATAATAAAATTATGTTTTTAGTATTGTTTTTTGTTGTCATCTTATTTATCGTCTCATAGTTTGCAATTAATAGCTTCCGCATAAGGCCTCTCGATTTTGAACCCAACAAGTAGTATCAGAGCTTATGATTTAAAGATCGAATGGTGTGGTGAGACGAGATTAAATAAGTTCAAAGCGGTTTAAAATCAAGCTGCAACAATTTGGATGATAATGAAGATATATGCCTAAAAAAGTTACATGTGGAGAAAAATTTCAAACAAATGTTCAATAATCCTACTGCTAATCCATCTTTAAACCGAAAATTAATTTTCAACCCATGTTTATGGGCTTCAATTTTCAACCCATACTTGCTTTAACGCTTGGGTTCCTTTCAACTCGTGCATTTATTTTTAACGCATGAGCTCCACTCCTAACTTGTTCTCACTTTCAATGCACAAGGCTCTACTTTTAATCTTATCAACCCGTGCTTTTATTTTTAATGCATAGGGCTCCACTTTTAACCCATATCAAATTTTAATAATGGTAAGCAACAGTGATATATGAAGATCGTTGATATATGAAGACCGTGTGATGAAGAAGGAGCAAGAATATTTTGCCAGAAAATCAAGCCAAAAATGAGAGATTTGTTAGGATTTTTGCCCCGATTTTCTTATCAAATTTAAGTTTTATTTTTCTTGTAAGGAAAATAAAAGTAACCATAAATACTTTTACTTTTTCTAAAAGGAAAATATAAAACTTTTCCATATTTGGTAAACGTCTTTCTTGGAGAAAAGGTTTTGAGCATCTATAAATAGAAGACCCCTCTTCTCATATAATAACACAATAGTATCCACAATGTAGTCTTTTAAGAGTTTCGTTTAAGGGGAGATTTTCTTTCTCTCTCATTAGTTTTATGCTTTTAATATTATTTTTAATATTGGGTTTTATATGTAGGCCAATTGGCCAAAATCATATAATAAAATTATATTTTTAGTATTGTTTTTTGTTGTCATCTTATTTATCGTCTCATAATTTGCAACTAATAGCTTCCGCATGAGGCCCTCTCGATTTCGAACCCAACAAAGAGTTTCACGCATTTAGCATTAAATAGACTTATGTGAATAATCAACTATTGTGAGTTGTTATTTTATTTACCTGTCTTAAGACCAACACTGAGACAACTAGGAAAGAATTTGAAACTAAAGATATGTGAGATTCAATATAATGAAAAATGGTGTACGACAGGATCACACTAATGTATTTGAATTAGTACTTCACCTATTGAAAACAAACTTAAATATCAATGACTGTATAAACCTTTATTACCCATTTTTCTCTATTAAGGTCAAGTCAAACAAAGAACAAATCTTTCATCAATCAATCAACTGGGCCTCAGTTTGAGTGAAGAAAAATGTGCTCCTCTATAACTATTTCCAGCTCAATTAAACAAGAATTATATATATTAAGATGTATAAATCACGATAAATAAATAATGCTATGTAAGAAATGGAGTCAGCTATATAAATACTCCCAAACTATTTATTCCTGTCTGAACTAAATCAATTTTTCTCTATTCATGTCAAATCAAACAAAGAAAAAATCATTATTGGAGTTTCTTTATTACCACCTCAGCATTCTAGCACAAATTAAACAAGAAAAATATATTAACATGTAAAATATCACAAAAAATAAGAATATGGTGAAAATTGGGTCAGCAATATAAATACTTCCAAACTATTAATTTCTATGTGCTAGATCAATTTTAGAGTTCTATTAAGAGTCAAAGCAAGTCAAGAATAAATCTTTATTAGAGTTCATCGATAATAACCTTGGTCCATTATAGCTCAAAGACATAGGATATTCAAAAGTCCCCGATAAAATTCATCGAGAAAAAGCAAAAGAAGGAGGAGATGAAAGAACTCACTCGAGATGAAGCACATGGTTACTTGGTTAAAAGTTTTATATTTTTCCCTATTATTGCAACCTATATATATAATCTATCCAATACACCTAAAAATACAGTATTTATTTGGAGATCAAGCAAGAAACTGAAGGAAAGTGAATGAAGCAAACAAAAAATTAATATCATCTCTACTGAAATAAAATCTCTAAGAAAATAATTATACCTATCATAAAATACTTATCACAGCAAATTCTAACATGTATATTCTAACTCTAGTATATATCTCTTCCGTACTGTTTAAATTGCTGATCTCTGATACCATTTGTAGGGGGATGCGCGGATTTAATAGGTACAATAGATTTAGTAGGTTTTCTAGTGAATCTATTTTTATTAGTGCGTGGATATTTTTTAAATTTTGTTTCAATATCTTTTAATAATTTACTTTTTTCATAAGATATATTCATTAATTATTTTATCCTGTAGTAATTGCAGAGTTACAAATTTCTGTATAATAATTTATCCTATCTGTGCTATAATGTATATCTAATTCTAGATTTTCAATGTTATTTATTATCTTGTGTTGTTTTTCTCGTAGTGAGTTTTTTAAACTATATAGACTATCACATGTACTTTTATCTAAATTTTCTAAGGTTTTTTCTATCCATATTAATTTTTCTTTTAGGTCTTCCATTATTTTTCTAATTCGGTTTCTATAATTAATTTCATTATTTAGATTTTCTTGATTTTCTCTAGTTTGTCTAATATATTCTAGCATTTTTTAATCTGAATAATATCCTTCTGGGTAAATTTCTTCGTATAACTGTTCTAGACAATTTGTAGTTTCAATTTCATAGTTTATTACTTCTTTTAATATTATTTTCTTAATATCTATTATTTCTATATCTTTGAGTATATATAAGATTAAAACTTTAAGATAATCTAGATAATCTATCTTTTAAAATTGGTTTTATTATAGTGTTTTGTAGTTGTTTGTTTTAGCCTTAGTAGTTTTTGCATATTTTTATTAAGAAACTTTATATCTTTATTTTTCATGTATTTATCTATATTTATTTTTATCTGTTTTTCTAGTAACTGCATATTTTTTTATATTGTTTTCTAAAAATTTTATGTAACTTATCATCGTAAATATTTGTAAGAGTAGTTAGGTAGATATGATATATAATTTACTCTAGTCATGTAATATTCACCAAAAGCTTTTTATAATATGATTTTTCTTATATCTGCTACTTTTATATTTCTAAGTGCATACAAAATAAGTATTTTGAATTTATCTACCATCACATCAGATATATTATCATTCATTTTCATAAAATTGCTTTTTTCAAAATATTCCCTTCAACCATGTACATAAAATATAGTCATCTTAACTTACTATATACTAGATTATTCTTAAATAATATGTTCTTCCGTCACTATTAACATGGTAATCCGGATATTTTTTCCCTTAAACAGCGCCTCTACTCTGGTTACTTTTCTAGTGAATCTATTTTTATTAGTGCGTGGATATTTTTTAAATTTTGTTTCAATATCTTTTAATAATTTACTTTTTTCATAAGATATATTCATTAATTATTTTATCCTGTAGTAATTGCAGAGTTACAAATTTCTGTATAATAATTTATCCTATCTGTGCTATAATGTATATCTAAGACTACATTATAATATATTTGCCGGAGTTAGTAAAAATTCAATAGATACACAAAAAGATGAAATAACAAAATTAGAATCACAAATAGATAGTTTAGAATATGTATATCAACATGACCTATTCACAATAAAATGAATAAAGAAGAATTTATAATAGATGAAAAAATATATGAAAACTACGAAGGATCAAAAATAAAAATAGTATTTTCTAATCAATAGTTTTTCTTTAATTTCATGAAGAAAAAGCAATCAAAAGAAGAAAGTTTCCCTTTGACAAGATTCCTGCACTTGACCTCTATTTAGTTTTCAGTGCTATTGATGAGTACCTCTTCGCTCTTTTTGACTATATTTTACTTATATTAGCAGACTAAAGATGCAATCTCTTTTGTTCAGTGATCTTGATATTTGTGTGCTTTAGTACTGGAATAACTATGGCAAAGCTAGAAGGAAAAAGATAACCTATTATCAAAGAAACTTAAAGACTAGTAAAAAATAACTACAGTCAAGGACTACCCTATATAGTTTCCTAGAGGATCACCTTGGTCAAAGCCCATGAATGCATAACTAAATTTTTTTGCCTATATTTTGATAAAGTATATACTTATCAAGATACACAAAATTTAAAATAAAAATTACAAAATATAGGATCTTCTAGTGCATGCATTTTTTTCTGTCAAATGAAATTTTTCAAGACGATTTCAGATATCTAAATCTAATAAATATTCATGAATGAAATCTTCTTTTACTCTGCTTTTGATAATAGGCTTAGTTTGTCTAAAATCACCTTAAAAATGACAAATTTTTCACCAAAAGGTATATTTGTACCCTTAAGATCTCTCAAGAGCAAAACAAAAGTCTTGATAAATATTTTCTTTGCCACCGACACCTCATCTCATACTATTAACCTGACATCTTGAATTAAAATTGCAAGTGAGCTTTGGTTACTTATATTACAGCTGCAGTTTTTATCTATGTCAATAGGATGTTTAAAGTGTAAGTGAGCAGTCCGTCCTCTAGGTAATACGGATGGTGCAATGCAAAAAGTTATTGTGTGTAAAGAAATAAGTCCCTTGGATCATACAGTAGCTACTAAATCTCAGTATAAATTTTTTTTTTCAGTTCCCAATCTATTGATAAAAAATATTGTTGACTCATTTGAGAATATTTTATTAAGAACGGCATTCTATGAATTATGTTGCGCTCTATTTAATTTTTTATATAGCAATAAATCTTCTTTAGTTACAATTATCTTTCTTTCCAAATGGATGTCTTTAGCCTCTTGAATTATTCTAAAAGAAGATGTAGAAGGTGTAAGATTGTCACGACCCAACTCCTCAGGTTATGATGGCGCCTACCATAACCCACCTGTAATAGCTAGTAACAAACTATTCAATAATATAAGGAAAAAATACAGAATATATGAAATAAAGATACATATATAAAAGAATTCCAAAACCTGGTGGTATCAGTACAAGAGATTCTAATATAAAAAGAGTACAAAAGTGAAATATCAAGAGAAATACAATGCTACAACTAATCTCCGAATACAACTTAGAGGCTAGTCTAATACATAAAAGAGAGATAAGTAATACTCCGAACGTCAGGAGCTCACTCTAAGTCTTTGAACCAGAGCTACTCCACACGATGCACACATCAACAACGATAACTGTAAGACCCCATAAAATTCTTAGCTTAAATCAGTCCTTTAGACTTGTTAAGTATTCAAACTTAGAATATTTTAGCTAAGTATTCAAACTTAGTGCCATTTTAGCCTTCAAAAGTTGGCAATCTTATTTCAAGACCTTTACGACATTTAAATATTGATATTCAAGTTAATTCATGATTAGGAGGTCAATAAGTGTTTCAGGACGAGGTTTGGATTTTTTAAACCTCGTATAGACCATGTTTGGGTGCCCAAAATAGTGGGTCAACGCGATCTCGATGCGTCACATCGACTATCTCGTCGATGGATGATTTCCCCCAGCTCCAGTACAAATTTCAATGAACTGATATGGACTCGACGCGATGCATTGGCTATTGCGTTGATGCCAATGATGTGGCACGTTGTCCTGTGCGTCAGTAACACAATTTTCAGTCATTAAAAAACCGCGCCCTTGGGGGTAATTGAGTTTTTTTCCCACGACCTTCATCCCCCAAAACACGAAATTAAACCATTTGAAGAGAAATTATACTCATTATTCCTCAAAATACTCAAGAACAAGAATCCTAGGAGATTCAATTTCAAATCTAGAACTCAAGAACTCACCATCAATCTCTGAGAATTCAGGCACTAAGGTATGTGGAGTGTTCATCCAAGGGTCCCTTCTACCTTTAGAGTCCAAGAAACTAACTTTAAACATCAATTATATGAAATTCATGAATTCCATGTTAGGTTTGATAATATTCATGTTTATAATGATTAAATGAGTTTCAAATCCATGTTTCATGATAAGTTTCATGTGGGGTTAATTGAATTATATGTGTTCTCATGTAAGATCATGCTAAAGCCTTCAAATTGTGAAATTGATATTTGGAAATTGTGTGCTCACATGTTGATTAGTATTATGTGCCTATTTTATACTTTTTAAGTGATTGATAAATTAAGCATGTGAGTTAAATAGTGCAATTATATCATGTTAGCATGTATTCAAGTTCATGCCATACAAGTGTGCGTTAAAATACCCTAATGAATGAATGATGATCAAGTACTTAGTTTACATGTTTCATGTTTATGCCATGTCTCTTAATTTATGCTATTGAGTCCTGGGGGTACTTGTACCCAACAATTTAGCTGTTTACCTAGAGCTATGGTCAGTCATAGAACGGTACCAATCACGTCACGATCAGTAGTACTCTCAATTCAGTCTTGCCTAGTACATACTAAAAATCAGTTCAGTGTCTATTTAGTTAGGAGTAGGATTCAGCACCGAGCGAGCCCTGGGATAGGGGCATTCCTGCCAGAAGAAGGTTTGACCCTTACTAGCAATCCCTGCATTATAGAACTACGTAGCTAGCGTAGGTTGAGATATCTTCCTGCCAGATACTATGAGGGTTGATACATCTCATTTGAGTTTTCCTACCAGCGAGGTCAATGGAAGAGCTTTCTATCAGAGAGGGTTACTCGCAGCATATCCTTACCTGTGGCACAGTATTGATACCCTTCCAATTGGGGTTACAGGTTGGACCCTAATCAGATTAGAAAGGGGCTGCCGGTTAGATGATTACCTTCCACAATCTCAGTTTCAGTCTCAATCTCAGGATAGAACTCAGTTTAGTTCTACAGATTCAGGACTATCAGATATAGTCACTCAGCTCAGTACGAAACTCAGTATAGTTCCACATAATTTAGGACTGTTAGATATAGTTATTCAGATAATCAGTAATACAGTAGCACTAAACTCAAATATCAGTTATTAGTATTCAGACTCAGTACTCAGTATTATCACAATCTCAGTTAAAGTCTATGTATTCATGCATGTACTTTTATTCATTCATACTCATGTTATTCAGTTAGTATTGTTCATGCATATGAACCCATGTATTTCAGCCTACCTCACTAAGCATATCAGTATTCAAAGCACTAACACATGTTTTTTGTGATATGATGTCTTATATCATAAGTTCAGATGCACGGGCTCCAGACTACCCTTACCAGTTTAGATCTTCAGCTTTCAAAGTAGTGGTGAGTCCTCATAGTTCGAGGATATGCTTGTTACTGTCAGTATTTCAAAATTATTTTTAGTAGTCGGAGTTAGTTGGGGACTTTTCCCATCAACTCCATAGTTCAGACAGTTTAAGGGCTTTCCAGACTTGAGTATTTTCAGATAGTTGTTCAGTTTTATGGTACTTATATTTAGTTTTGGTATTTTGGTACCGCATTCAGATTTATTTACAGATTTGAATATTATGGCATATGTTTTTGCCTATTTTCGCAATCATTACGGTATTTATTACAAAGTTATTATAGAAGGTACCAGTCATGGGTTAGCTTGTGGTCCTTCGGGATTATGAGAACCATGTAGCATCAGGGGTACAGACTTAGGGCGTTACAATAACCCATACTATGATCTGCAGGATGCAGAAGTATAGTATGAGTTCCAAATGAATGGTACTCAGTAGGCTACTGCCAACTGAGCTCCAAAGTTAAAGCAGATATCTGCAACATATAAACAAAATGAAAACTACACCAAAGAGTCCAGAAATCATATGACAAGTCAATGGGATAATACAGAACAACTATTCTATTTATATCCAAAAGTCTGACACAATAAAACTAAGGAAGTATCAGGGTGAACTATTCTATCTAGCTACATTTAATATACTTCAATGTCATAAGCTAGCCATAATAATGATCATAAAAATGATAACAAAAATATCAATAACAACATGAATAATCGGCTACTCCGGACAACCAAATACCTAGTTGAGCCTATGCGTACCCCCACCACCCTAGGATCGGAAGGTCCAATCAACCTACAATAACATAAGATATATTCTTCATCTATATTTAGTAACCATCCCATACCGGCTGATAGACATAGGTTCATACTGGTGATAGGCAATGCACATGCAGGAATGAATGCAAAGTACATAATTAATATCACAAAATCATCCTAACTGTCCTCATTAGGACCATCATCATCTTAATTAACTTCCGACCATACTGGGTATCAATATATCACCAATATATCCTCCTGCCTTATCGGGTATCAACATCATCACAACAGTATCCTATGATCTTACCGAGTATCAATATCATCATAATATTATCCTAGGGCCTTTTTGGATATCAATATCATCACAATAGTATCCTCTGACCTTGTTAGGTATCAATATCATCATAATAGTATCCTCCAGCCTTTTCGGGTATCAATATCATCACAATTACCATTATCAAATAAGATACACCAAAATACTAATAAACATATATATCTTACCTGAGAATATCTATCTACTCAATACTTTTCAACTACTCATTATTAGTAATCCAACACTCATTATAATAGAATCACTAGTTCACTAGTCATCACGTAACCTCTAGTTATTAGCTTAAACATTATCCTTCACATAATCCTTAATCACGGGATAACAACTAACCACTAGTTATTAGATAGCCAACACGATAATCTAGTACTGGTTCATCACTAGACCAAAACCGCCATTTATCCACCATTCATTATTATCAACAAATCGTCCTATATCCGTTAATCATTACTAGACTATACATTACTACTTGTCACCTTACCATCCTTTATTAACTAACACCATTCATTAACTAACCATCGTTAGCTACCATATTTTAACTAAGAAAGATTCATTAACTAATACATTATATTCCTAGCCATTAAGTGCTATAGTCCCCTAATAGACAACTAGTTACCACATAGCTTAACCGTCTAACAAGAAGAACATTCATAAGGTCACCTTTAAGCTATAATCACATTATTTATAATGGTAAATAATCATGAACGTATCAAATCTATGTATGCCATCACCAGTATTAGATCAGTGGAGTAATAAGCAACATACAACATCTTTCTCCATTCCATACCAGAGAGATATGTATACAAATATATACATATTCATATTCATAAACTGTAATCACATTATTAATAATGGTTAACACTTCTCGTCTATTCAATCAATATCATAACACAACCCTTAGCCCATTAATTTATCCAAAATGATAATCACGGCCTTAGGAACATACATATATCCGAGACTCATATCAATAATCATATTTATAAGCCGTCGCATAGCTCTAATTATCTCTCACACAAGAGGCATCTCACATCTAGGAGGCATAATATCAATAAACATGTAATCATCTATAGGATATCTTATATAAATAGGTCATACATCATGACTAAGAGGAATATCACTTCTCTAGGCCAATTTACATATCCAAGAGAAACATCATATCTATAGGTCCAACAATCTCGACTAAAGTAAATAGCAACTCTATAGGCCAATCATCAAGTTTAAGAGGAAATAACATCTATATAGGTCATCCATCAAGTCTAGGAGGAAATAGCATCTCTACAGGCCAATCATCAAGTCTAAGAGGAAATAGCATCACTATAGGCCAATTATCAAATCTAAAAGAAAATGGCATCTCTATAGTCCAGTCATCAAGTCTAAGGGTAAATAGCATCTCTATAGGCCAATCATCAAGTCTAAGAGAAAATAGCATCTCTATAGGAAAATCATCAAGTCTAAGAGGAAATAGCATCTCTATAGGCCAATCATCAAGTCTAAGAGGAAATAACATCTTTATATTCCCAATATCATTTTCACAAGGAGTATCATAACCATAACTCAAAAGCCACAATATAGGAACATCAATACAAGTTACCAAGTTAGAATGAACACTATTCTAAGGTTTAATAGCCTCATCTATGTCTAACTTCTACAGCTAAGTCCACAAAACTTTACACAAGCTAAGGCCTGTGGGTTAAACGATCCCATTTCTAATCCATAATTTCCATAATTAGGAACACTATGCCTAAACTAGGATAAGGTATCTAGTTCATATTCTAGATGTCAAGTAAGCCATATTAAAGGCTAAGATAGCAACTTCAACTAGAATTAAGGGTACTCAATTCAACTCTACCTAACTTATGATTTCAGGACTACCACAATAGCCCAATAAGGCCAAATATACAAATCATGCTTCAAATTCTAAAACTATATTCCAAACATAGCATTATATCATATCCATGCTATAACAAATCTAAACTAAAGATGAAAGTCAATAGGATATAAAAGGGTTATAAACATGTCATCTTACGAGTCTAAAACCATCATCTAATCCCTAAATATCAATATATCAAGGACAATTTATCCAACTCATAATAAAGCCTAACACCATATTCACACGCAACATATATCACACATCATCTATAATGAAAAGTAGACAGAAGCCTACCCTAAGGCCAAACCATAAAACCTCACTTCATGCACCACATGCTCATCTTCACTTTACAATCCTAAAAATATCACACTATCAAAATCATAAAATACTCAGGAATACGAGTCTAATGATACCCATATTGCACTCTTGTGCCTCAGGTAAAGAAAAATCAAAGCCCCAAATGGGTCCCACATATGAAAAGTAAGTTTTCGAGACCAACCCAATGTTCATACATGAATAAGGAATCATAACTCTCAAAGAATGGGCGAAAACTAAGCATACTTTAGGCTAAAATCAAGCCCTAACCTAGATTAGAGTTTTGGGTCCAAACTAAGAAATTCAAGCATGAATTTAAGAAATTCTTTCCTTAATCTTGAAGATAATCATGATACAAGATGATAATTAATCTCCCAAGTCACCCCCCATGACCAATTTTGAGTTATTCCACTTATTTTGGATTTCTAGGTCTAAATGATGAAGGGGAAATACCTCAAACACATATTGGGGGCTTTATATATTCCCTACAGGTACTCAAATATTACAATCGCAGTCCTATGGTCTACGATTGTGCTACTCGCGATCGCACATTCTTGGCTGTGATCGCGGTTGCACCAAATAATAGCAAACTCAAAAATAAGTTTTTGACCCACAGAACTCATCCAAAATCCAAAGAACATGATCCAGTTGAAAATTTTTAGTGTAAATCCATTAGAATCATCAAAAATTTCATCGGAGATCATTTAGGAAAAAGTGGGCCCACACCTGTAGTTTCATTACTTTTAATAAAATTTGCTCAATAGCCCAAAATAAGTTTGGGAGCCTTGGGACCTTAAATAAGGGTCTCCCTAACCTAAAATCAATGTTCCAGATATGATGGAGAAGTTGGATTTTCAGTCCAAGGTCGTTTTAACTAAATATGGGTCCCAAACCCATTCTTTCCCATTTTCAGCTTTTCGATCAATAGGTCAAAATGAGCTCGGGTGCATTAGGAACCGAACCAAAGGTCTACCCATACTAAAATTGATATTTAGAATCTGCTGGTGTATTTAAAATTTGTATCTAAGATTGTTTAGCTGAAGTTTTTGTCCGGTGGCTATTTAGAACTAGTGAGGACTTCAAAATAGGAAATTGGCTCTAAAAATCAAGCGAACTGCTCGATAATCGAACCGTCAGTCCCGGTAAGTCATAAATTACTTGAGGAAGCTATGGAGAAGCTCCAATGGTGAAGATAAGCATAAATATGGAATATGACTTGAAGGGTCATTACAAAGTTTTTCTGATATAAGTTTAAACTCATATATGTTTCATCTCATTGAATGTAATATATTGTTTATGCGATTTATAATCGGATAACTAATATCAATTATTTGTATATTTGTTGTAGTCGTAAAATCTTTAGATATTGAGATTTCAAACTTTTTTCATAAACCTTTTGGATTAACAGGATTACAATGTACATATAGTGTGGCAAATAAACAGTGTAAACTACATGGAATTTGGTAAGTAGTAGATTTTGATAGGCATTTCATAAGTTATTATCGAAAGCTAACAGTCTTTTCTGCTATAGATTCTCTATATGTGGTGCAACATTTTTCATTTACAATTTTAAGATCCTTATATGATTTTCCCCTTGTATATTCATAAGTTATAACCTAAGATAGTATCTTTCTCCTTTGATTAGATGACAACTAACAATACACCCAACAACATAATCTTATTTTCTGCATGTCATTATTTTATCACTGACTGACAGATCAAGTATTCTAAAAATTCTTTGTATAGTAAATTTAATTTCATGTCGTGTTTATTTTCTGATTCATTGCTAAAAATTCTGTTAACATTGTTCTCTTATTTTTTGGATTGTTCAAAATTGAACTCAATTTTGTAGTTGTTTTAAAGAATATAAATTGTTAGTCTTTAAGATGTAGCTGAAATTTGTATACATTAGGATTCATAGGCAATTTAGTTAAAAGTGACAAAAGAGTTTGCAAATGAGGTGTAGGTGACTCAAGTTTTAATAATTTAGTGAAGGTGACAATTACTTTATTATGGATTAAGAAAGTTGAAATTTTTTTAAAATAGCCCACAAGTTTTTTAATTTGCACTTTGATCCAAATGTAAAACCTAAAATAACTAGAAACAGAGGAAAAAAACATGAGTTTCTCTTTCATCTCATCCGTTGATTTTTCTCTCTCTTCGCAATTTTAGTCGTTCGTTGTTGCTGCTACTTTATTCATCATCTTATGCTTCATTATCATTATCTTCTACTTTATTATTATCTTAATCTTCTTCTTGTAGACCATTGTTGTTGTTTTCACCACGCTGCTGCTACTTGACCAATTTTTTAGGTCAATTTTTATTTCCTACATCACTTTCCACTTTGGCATTGCTTTATAGGTGACTTTGGTAAGTAAAATTATAATTTTTAGTTGAATTTGTCATATGGATAAACTGCTACTGCTTTTTTTTCAAAAATGGATAGAATCCATTAATGAATTCAATATAAGACCCATCTTTTTAAAATTTTAATTCAATTTATTATTCTATAGTTCCCATACCATAAATCGAACAAATAGGTCATCTGTTACAACATATGAATTATCTATTGCAGCAGACTAGTTATATATTGCATCAGACATTTATTTGTTGCAACAAACTAGTTATCTACTGTAACAGATAAGTTATCTATTGCAATAGAGGAGTTAGCTCCTGCCACAAATACAACAGATAACCAATATATTTCAACAGATGGTCCATTTGTTGAAAGAACTCAAAACTCTTGCTATTGCTACTGCATTTAAAATTATTCCTTACGTCTAATAGTCGACATGTTTGTTGAGAAGAAGAAATAAATGAACATATAAATTTTTCATTTAACAAAAATAAAATAGGTAGGTAGATCAGATATAAATAAAAATAAAAATAAAAATACATGCGCTAAAAGAAAAAACATAACCTAATTATTATCATCATCATCATAATCATTATTATTTCTAGCCGGCCAACCGTCAACCGGCAGTAGCATAGCCCTCCCCAGCCTATCTCACGGTGTCCAACTCCCACTCCAGGTCGTTAACCTGCGTTTGAAGTTCCTGTACGATGTTGCGTAGTATAGCAATGTCCCAAACAAGATTAGCTATATCTAGAATATGTATGAATTGACAAAAAATATAAAAACTCAAGTAAAGAAAAGAGTCTAAATGTAATACAATGTATACTACTCGTTGGGTAAATTTACACAAAAAGAAAGAAAAAACCTTACCTGACTTAGGAAAAAGGTATCTAGTCTTTGAAGAGAAAGTCGTTGAAGATATAATATGATAGACAAGATGCAATAAATAAATAGAGTGTATTAGAATGAACGAGTAAGGAGGGACCTATTTATAGAGTTTGAATTTGAATGGCCTAGGCAAAAAGACGGGACTGCTCATCTCCATTTATTAATTACATTCAAACTGATGAATTTTTTATTATTGGGAAAAGTTACAGCTTAATTAAATCAAGCTACTGACTTTTTGACTATTGTGATAAGTCATGACTTTTCAGCTTACTATTATTAATTAGTTCTTAAATTTAAATAACCTTTTTCTCAATTAAATAATCGAAGACTTCTCACCTTTTCAATAACTATTTCTTTTAATAATAACCATTTTTATTAAGTTGTATCTGTTGCATCAGATAACCCATCTGTGGCAATAGATATACTATCTGTTGTAACAAATGGACCATCTATGTAACATATAATCTATCTGTTGTAATAGATTGGTTATCTATTACGTCAGATGTCTATAGTTGATGCAAAAGATGGACCATCTGTTGGGGGATCGTCTTTTTTAATAATCATTACATACTTTCATTAATCCAAATTGGAGACTTTTTATTATATAAATTTAAAAAACAAATTAAAAATAAAAATGGTGAAAAATCACTACATGTTGCCTATTTTAATATTCAAATTAAATAACCATTTTTTATGGTTATAAATTGAGTTTATCATTTATGACCTTTTGTTTTCTGTGAAAAGAAATGACTTAATTAAATCAAGCTGGTGACTTTTTGATTATTGTGACAAGTCATGACTTTTCAGCTTCTTAATATTAATTAGTTCTTAAAATTAAATAATATTTTTTTATCAATTAAATAATCAAAGACTTCTCACCTTTTCAATAATTATTTCTTTTAATAATAACCATTTTTATTGACCTGTTACAACAGATTGTCCATATGTTGCAACAGATAGTCCATGTGTGCAACAGATGAGACATCTGATATGACAGATAGATCATCTGTTGAATGGGCTTTTTTAATTTCTTCTAACAGCTGATTCATCAGTCGTAATAGATGAGAAATTTAATTCATCAGTTGTTTTGAATGTGTTAGACAAATATTCACGATTGTTCACTTCTTGTTTAACAATCATCATATAACTTAATTAATTCAAAGTGGTAAATTTTTTATTATATAATAAATAAATTTAAAAAGAAGATTTAAAAATAAAAATGGTGAAAAGTCACGACTTGTCACCTATTTAATATTAACATCAGTTATTAAAATTAAATAACTATTTTTGTCGGTTATAAATTGTGTTTATCATTTATTTCCTTATTATTTATTTACGAACTATTTTTCACATTAAATAATAAAAAATTCATGACTTTTCACCCTCTCAATAACAATAATCCTTTTTTATTAATAACTGTTTGTTGCAACATATGATCCATCTATCGTAATAGATTAATCATATATTGTAACATATGGTCCAACCGTTGCCACAATTACTCAATCCCTACCTCTGTCCATCGACATATTGAGAATAAGAAATAGATAGAATGAAAGTTAGATATTAAATAAGAATTAAAAATTCAAAGTCGACCAAACATAGATTTTTGAATCCATTATATACAAATCTACAATAAAAAACAAAACATACATTAGGTTCCTCCCTAAGGTAGATCCCATATAATAAAAGAAAATACATACGCTAAAAGAAAAAAATAACCTAATTATTATTATTATTATTATTATTATTGTCAACCGGCCAATCATCATCCGGCAGCAGCATGGCCCTCCTCAGCCTTGCTCTCATGGCGCCCAACTTTCACCGGAATTCATGAATCTACCTTTTAAGTTCCAGCAAGGAGTCGCACAAAATCACCTTGTCCAAATCTGGATTAGCCATATCTAAAAATGGAGTTATGTATAATTACATTCCTTAATTAAAAAATGGATCTAAATACAATATTTTTTCTTTATTGTATTTCAGAAAGAAAAGAAAATTTCTTTAAAATAAATCTAATAGATGGGTAATCTGTTGCAAAATATTCTATCTGTTTGATAATTTACAACATATTGACAATCTGTTGTAACATATATATATATATATATATCTGTTTGATTATTTCAAATAGATAAGTTGTCTATTGCAACAGATTGATCATCTGTTGTAATAGATGTCTATAATTGTTTGATAATTTTAACAGATATATTATCTATTGCAACAGGTTAGTCATTTTTTTAATAAAATTAGGCCATAGATGTGCTAGGATGGATAAGGTGTGTGCAGATGGATGGATCCACTTTCATGTGTAGGAGTTATGTATTAATAATAAATTTATCGGGACAACACACATAAAGTACAATAATTTTGTGAATGCAGTTTTTAACCGATTAGGAATTGACCATTCAAACAAGATCCTGTATTATTCAGTTAAATTTGATAGATTTGAATTGATAAGTCCAGGGGCCCATGAGGATGGTGTCAATACCCTATTACAAATTAATGATAGTTGTTGCTCATGTTTATGTATGTCAAGTTTTGAGAAGGGATCAATATTTGGTGGTATTGCAGAGATCTAATAGCGATTTGACTAACTTTAAGGGTGCATTGGACCCTGAGAAGGACTTTCAAGACTCACACTGCAGCAAACAAGAATGGAAAACCAATAGAAATTCTCCTGGCCCAAATTTATATGGATGGCTTGTTTGAGAAGATGATTACATGCCAGAAGGAGCCATAGGAGAATACCTATAAGGGAAAGGGGAGTTGATGAAAGACTATATTATCTGAGACCTTATTAAAAAGGAAACATAGGGTAGTAAGCAAGGAACTTCTAGCCAATCCGGCTGATGAAACTGACCTAAAACATGAGAAATCTAAATTAAGTGCAAATATGAAAGTGTATCCAGTAATGAAAATCCGCCTGTCATCTCTCTCAAAGAAAAATAGTGCAGCTGGCCACTTTTCTAGGAACTGTAACTAGTTAGCATGGTCGAATGATCACCCAGAGAAAAAATATCAGAACACCCAAAAAGAATCTTTGCGGGTATCGAGGATTGAAATGATGCACAGTAAGTCAAGAAAACTTGCGCCAAGAATAGATGAAGTTAAAATAAGCAAGCAAGACAAGGCGGCAATTTCTAAATTTTAAATTGCATCCTATGCCTTTTTGTTTGTGCTTCCGATCAGGTCCACTGCTATTGACATAATCAAAACCACAAATAATATTGAAAGGCAAATTGAGTATAATTACTTTCTTAGAAATATAGATGTAATTAATTATGTTTTGTTGCCATAGCATGCTTTCAACATATCTTAGAGAAGTGAGATAACTTTTTGTAGTATGTGAATCCGGTGTAGTTGCCAGAGCTTTTAAAAATTATCAAATGGATGGAAATGTAAATTGCACCAGTGCTTTCCATGCTTCACTACTAATATGTCAAAAAAAAATAGTGCAATTTACATTTCCATCCCTTTGATAATTTTCAAGAACTTTGGAAACAACACAGGATTCACATACTACAACAAGTATTTGATCTTCTCCAAGATATGTTGAAAGCATGCTAAGGCAAGAAAACACAATCAATTACATCTATATTGCTAAGGAAGTAATTATACTCAGTCTGCCTTTCAATCTTGTTTGTGGTTCCGATAAGGTCAATAGCAGTGGACCTAATCGAAACCACAAACAAGAAGGCATGGGATGTAATTTAAAATTCAAAAATTGCCGCCTTCGCTTGATTTCTCATTTTAACTGCAGAAGTTCTTGGGTAAAGTTTTCTTGATTTACTGTATATCATTTCAACCCTTGGTGCCCACAGAAATACTTTCTTGGTGTTCTGTTATTTTCTATGTAGGAGATCATTCTGACTACGCTAACTAGTCACAACTCTCTAGCAAATTGTCCAACTATACTAAATTTTCTTTGATAGAGACGACTGATGGATTTTCATTCTTGGATACACTTTCATATTTGTACTAGATTTGGATTTTTTATGTTTTAAGTCAATTTTATCATCCAGATTTGCTACAAATTCCTTGGTACCCTGTGTTTCTTCTTTAATAAGGTCTAAGATGATATAATTTTCATCAACTTTCCTTTTCCCTCGCAGGTATTCTCCTACCGCATCTTTTAGTGTATAATCATCATCCCGAGCAGCCCAACCATATAAATTTAGGTTAGGACAATAACTATATTGATTTTAGTTCTTGGTTGCAGTAGTGTGACACTTTGGAGGTATTTCAAAAGTCCATTAAACCCTTAAATTCAGCCGAATCACTATTTAATCTTTTTTATAATGCCACCAAAACTTGATCCCTTCACAAAACTTGACACTAAACATGAAAAACAACCGTTATTAAATCATAATAGGGTATCAAAACTATCTTCATGGTACCTTGGTCTTATCAATTTGGACCTATCAAACTTAAGTATAAATTGTAGATATTTTGTTTAAATGATCAATTCCTTATCAGTAAATGTAACATTCATAAAATCAATGTACTCTATGTCTATTTTCTTAATAACATAATCAATAATACATATCTCCCGAAGTGGTTCTATTTGCAAGAAACTTATTCCTCCGAACCCATCTTTACTATAGTCTTTTGTGTTGGTCGGGCAAAAGTTGATCAACTTTTACTTCCTTATATCTATAAACAAGAGAAAAATAATTAATGTCAAACAAGAGAGGAACAAAAAGAATGTTACAATTGATGTCTGCATAATTTTAAAAAAGGTAACACAAAATTTAATAAATATAACACATTTCAACATCTGTTCAACAGCTGGCCTATATGTTACAATATGTCTCTTACAATAGATTGCCCATATATTGTAACATTTACCCATATGTTGTAACAGATTCCACATCTGTTACAACAGACTCCACATCTATTACAATAGATTCCCCATCTGTTAAAAAGATCGCGATATGTTGTTATAGGCTATGCATTTGTTGCAATAGATGGATGATATCTTGCATTATATGAGTCATCTGTTGGAATAAATCAAATCAGCCTTGCTAGTGGTTTGATTTATTCGAATAGTTGTTCCATCTGCTGCAACATCAACAACAACATCAACAACTAATAAACAACAAAGAAAAAACACCATTTGTCCCAACACCATCAACTACACCAATGCCACATGTTCCAACAACACCAACCCCACCAACAACATCAATAACAACATCAATAATAAAGAAATAAATAAAATACATATAAACAATGATATTGCTAACAAGGCTTCTAAAGTTTTTCCAATAGATGACTTTTTTTGCATATTTTAATAAAAATAATGGTTCTCTTATTCAAGACTTAAAAGTCACCTTTTCTTTAATTTTCTCAATAAATAAGATATGTGTAATGAGTAATTAAATAAAAAATAGATGTAAATAACTAATTTAAATAACTTGAAAAGAAGAAGACGAGAATGAAAGAGCAAAAGTGAACCATACCAGCAATATCAAAAGCAAGAAGATCAAAACAATAATTTCAATCAAGAAAAGATATAGATTGGTTGAGATTCAAAAGGATCCTCAAGATAAAGAGGACAGAATAGAGTGAAAAAAGAGATGGTTGTGATAACCCTAAAGAGAGAAGAAAAAAAGAAGAGAGATGAATTAAATTATGGCTGAAAGAGACATAATTCTAGAGATGGGTTTAAAGATTCATTAATAACTTTGATGGGCACGAGAAGATGGGTGACATTGAAAAGACAAGATATGACAACTCAAGGACGAGATTTTTGAGTTATCCAAGAAATGTTTTTCACCGCCTTAGTATTTTATCTTTCTATTTCGGACAAAAAATTACTTTAAAATAAAAAAAGATTTTCAAATAGATAGGTAATCTGTTACAACAGATATCAATATCTGTATGAAAATTTCCAATAGCTCAGTCATCTGCCTCAACAGATGCAAATGTCTATTTGATAATTTACAGTAGATAAGTAATGTATTGTAATAGATTTTCTTGCAATTGAATTATTTAGCATTAGAGAAGAGTTCATAGAGTCAGCTATAATTTCAATTGAGTCTTTGCAATTGCATGATATTGGTATTGCATTTCTCCCAACCTGAGTCATCAATCAATCACTCTGAGTTGAAATGATTCATATTAACTTATTATTTAGCTAATACCTTAACTGATTTAGCTAGAACTAGGGATTAGTTCATATGGTCAACTATAATTTCAATTGAGTCTTTACAATTGCATGATGGTATTGTTGTATTCCTCCCGACTTGAGTTGTCAACCGATAAGTCTAAGTTCAAATGATTTATATTAAATCATTATAAATCTAATACCTAAATTGATTTTACTAGAATTAGATATGAGTTCATAGGGTCAACTATAATTTCAATTCAGTCTTTGAAATTGCATGATGTTGGTATTGCATTCCGCCGGCCTGAGTCATTAATTGATCAATCTGAGTTAAATTGATTCATATTAATTTATTATTGAGCTAATACCAAAATTAATTAAGCTATAACTAGGGAGGAGTTCATAGGGTCAACTACAATTTCAATTGAGTCTTTGCTATTACATGATGTTGGTATTGTGTTCCTCCCGACCTGAGCCATCAATCGATCAATCTTAGTTAAAATAATTCATATTAACTTATTATTAAGCTAATGCCTAAATTTATTTTTCTAGAACTAGGGATGAGTTCTTAGGGTCAACTGTAATTTTAATTGAGTCTTTGCAATTGCATGATATTGGTATTACGTTCCTCCCGACCAGAGTTGTTGACAGATCAATCTAAGTTGAAATGATTCATATTAACTTATTATTAAGATAATACCTAAATTGATTTAGATATAACTAGGGGTGAGTTCATAAGATCAACTACAATTTCAATTTAGTCTTTGTAATTGCATGATGTTGGTATCATGCTCCTTCTGACATGAGTCATCAATTGATTAATCTGAGTTGAAATGATTCATATTAAATTATTATTGAGATAATACCTAAATTGATTCAGCTAGAACTAGGGATGAGTTCATAGGGTCAGCTATAATTTCAATTGAGTCTTTGCAATTGTATGATATTGGTATTCCATTCATCCTGAACTGAGTCGTCAACAGATCATTCAGAGTTGAAACAATTCATATTAACTTATTATTAAGCTAATAACTATTGATTTAGATAGAACTAGGTATGAGTTTGTAGGGTCAACTACAATTTCAATTGAGTCTTTGCAATTGCATAAAGTTTGTATTGCGTTCCTCCTGACCTGAGTTGTTCTATTGATCAATCAGAGTTGAAATGATTCATATTAAATTATTTTGAGATAATACATATATTAATTTAACTAGAACTAGGGATGAGTTCATAGGTTCAACTACAATTTCAATTGAGTCTTTACAAATACATGATATTGGTATTGTGTTCCTCCCGACTTAAGTCGTCAATCGATCAATATTAGTTAAAACAATTCATATTAACTTATTATCAAGCTAATACCTAAATTAATTTTGCTATAACTAAGGATGATTTCTTAGGGTCAACTATAATTTCAATTGAGTCTTTGCAATTGCATGATGTTGGTAATATATTTCTCCTGACCTGAGTAATCAATCGATCACTCTGAGTTGAAATAATTCATATTAACTTATTATTAAGATATTAACTAGATTGGTTTAGTTAGAACTGGGGATGAGTTCATAGGGTCAACTACAATTTTAATTTAGTCTTTGCAATTGCATGATGTTGGTATTACGTTTCTCTTGACTTGAGTCGTCAATCGATCAATCCGAGTTGAAATAATTCATATTAATTTAGAATTGAGATAATACATATATTGATTTAGCTAGAAATAGGGATGAGTTCAAAGGGTTAACTATAATTTCAATTGAGTCTTTGTAATTGCATCATGTTGATATTGAGTTCCTTTCGATCTGAGTGTCAATCGATTAATCTAAGTTGAAATGATTCATATTAACTTATTATTAAGCTAATAGCTAAATTCATCAGCGATCCATTTGAACTTAATACAATTTATTATGATAAAATGGTTAAAAATATCTCTTTTAAAAAAATAATTAAGATCAATTCGGACCAAATTAACAATTTCAAAACTTGGCATTCTCTTCCATAATACAAATCAACCCACACAAATCATCTATTTGTGGGAAAAATGTTTCATCATTTCAACTCTCGAGTTCTCTCTCTTTTTTTTCTCTCAATAATACAAATAAAACCTACTCAACCCTTCAAAATAGATTAATTTTCTTCCCATTTTCGTTCACATAGTTGTTATTTTCAACTTTATTCTTGCTTGTATCCATCATTTTTTCTATCTTCACAGGTAACAGAGTTTGAGAAGAGTTCAACATCTGTACTTTATTTTAAAAATTAGGGATTTTTAGTTAATGATAAAAAAAAAGAATTTTAGTTGTATTATCTTTGAGAATGGGTTAGCAATTTTGAGTGTTGATGCTAAAAACGTATGTAGAACTCGGTAAAACCTTAGTTTTTGTCAAGTATTTCATTGATTGCCGTGGTATTATTGGATGGTGTTTCTGGTGTTGTTGGTGGTTATTGTTTGTGGTCTCGGCATTGGTGATCTTGGTGGTGGTGCCAGTGGTATTAGTTGCATTGGTAGTGGTGGTGGTCTTGGTGCGGGTATTTGTGATGGCATTGGTGGTGTTGCTATTTATGGCATTGGTGGTGGTGTTGGTGGTGGTATTGGTTGCATTTGTGATGGTGTTGGGTGTCTTGGTGGCATTGGTGGTGGTATTGGTGGTAGTGTTGGTGGTCCATCTATTGCAACAGTTGGAACATCTGTTGGGAGATATTAAATACGTGTTCAAATAGATTCCGCATTTGTTCCAACTAACGTGTTATCTGTTGGAATATTTTTTTGTAATGTAGCGCGTAAAAATTAATTGAAATTTGTCTTATGTTTTTTTAAAAATTATGCAGACATCAAATATAATGTATTTTTTACCCTTTTGTTGTTTGTAGTTAAAAGATGTCTCCCAAAAGAAAAGAAACTGAAAGTAGATCAACTTTTTACCACCTAACAAAAAAGGCTAGAGTACAGATGGATTTAGAGGACCTTCCTGAGCAATCTCAGTTAAGGAAAAGTGAAGTTGAGGAAAGTTATAAAAATGATATTGAGGGAGGTGGAGAAGGGTATTTAAAGGCTGGTGAGGATAATAAAAGTGAGGAAGAAGAAGATAAACACGAAGAGGAAGAAATAGAACATGAGAAAGAGAATGATGATTAACATGATAAACAAGAAGAGGAGGAAGTAGAAAGTGAGAAAGAGAATGATGATCAACATGATGATAATGCATCACCAATGTGCGTGAATTAAGATCGAAATCCTAGCATGATTCTCTCAAAACTATTAGTATTGACAGGTTTCATGTTGTGATGCTGATAGATGACCCTTCAAAACTAATTGATGATTTGGTACTTAAATGTCAGTTGGGGAAATCATTTGATGACTTTAGGAAAACTATGAAGAATGAAAAACTAGATAATTTTTTTAAGAAGAGCTATTTTTGACACTTTCTTGTTCTGCCTGAGGAAAACATTGCATATTTACAAATGAGCATAGTATATTATCTTCTCAAGCACAGGATCAAGTACATTGGGGATAATAAAGCTTCGAAGGAGCGGGACAAAAAGATGGATGGAATCTGGATCAACTATTGTCGCATGCAGGTTTGTTTTAGCATAGAAGAGTTTTACATAATGATAGGATTGAGATGCAATCGTCCAAATAAACCTCTTATTAAGGAAACACCTTGAAAAACTTCCAAGGCAAGCAGGATAGCCAAACCACAACCATCAAATAAAGGGAAGGTATTGTCCAAGAGACAACCCACAAAAACCAAAAAATGCAAGGAAAAAATAGATGGGTTGTTTGACACTGATGGATGTAGCTACAAAGCCACGACGTTGATACAAGATCTTAAGGATAAAATCATACCAAAGAAGTACAAGGAGCAATTGTGCTTAGATTGGTTTGCCCGTTCCATTATATTGGCAAGAGGCGTCAACAAAGTTATAGAATATGATTTGTTGGCTCTTACTGAGATTTTGAGAAATTCAACAATTATTCCAAAGGATATGATAACTATAAGTTGAATGTCAAATATTTACTGACAAAGTTATCCCCAAAGACGATCACATTATCGACTTTACTTGGCTTTCATGGTAAATTTAATCACTATTTGTTTACTCATCCATTAATTTATATTGAATAATTATTATGAATTTTTTTGCTTGCTTCCTATTTATATTTTTTAGGCTTGGGAATTTGAAACCATTCCTCCCCTCCGAAAGTAGGTCAAGGATTTCCCAGATGAGATTTGTCATCCAAGGATCCTTAGGTGGTTGGCTGCAAAGAGCAATACAAGAATTAAGGAGGTTGATCTCTTTAATCCTTCAGATGATAAAGGATGTTCCATCTATTATGACTGATGGGTCATCTATTGCGATAGATTACTCGTCTACTGCAAATGGTGCAACAACTGGGTAATCTATTAAGACAAACAATTCATATTTTGCAACAGATTACTCATCTGTTGCTTTGGTTCTATGAACCCAACTCAACAGATTACCCATCTACTATAAATTATGCAACAATTAGGTAATCTGATGCAACATATGGTTAATCTGTTATGAAAAATAGATCAGTTGTTGCAATAGATAGATCATCTGTTTCATAAGTTATGTCTATCAATATGTAACCCAACTGACTGCAAATTATTATATGATTTAAATGTATATATCTTTTTTATAGGCCGTGCATCCATAGATCGTGCCTACTGAGCAGGAGTTGGGGATGAATTCTTTTATTACTCTATGTCTTCTTAATACAATAGTAGACCCAACGGTGGAGTTAATAAATAAGAAATTGGCTGGAGTAACAGCCAAAACAAGAGCAGTTAGGAAAGGTCAACCTAATGTTGAGGCTCTTCATGAAGAACCTGCTGCAACAGATCTTGGTGCTTCTTTTGGAGATTTTGCTGGTGGAGTTATTGATGTTGGTGGCAACCATGTCGATACTACTTTTGCTTCCCGTTGTGATGATGACCATGTTGATGATCAAGAGAAAATAAATATGTTTGAAAACACCCTTTTCAAAGGTCCCTCTTACCCTTACATAGGTCTCTCTCACCGTTACACCGGTCCCTCCTACCCTTACAGTGGTCCCTCTCACTCTTCTTACCTTCATGTTTCTTTTCAAATGGAAAGAGTTCAAGGAAAGAAAAAATAAACTCTTTGAAAAATTAGAGTTTATCGCTAAAGCTGTCAATGAATTAAAACCCATGAGGGGTGTCATACCATCCAAGAAGGCGAGGGAGCCATACACTCCTACAATGGCAGTTAGGAGGAAGAAAAGAACAATTAGCCAAATACTCTCCAATCATAAAGCAAAAAAATTACAACTCCCCCCTCTTTAAAAGTTATTGAATTTCTATGGACATAGAAGAAAGTGAACATATATGTGGTACATAGCGCCAAAGAAGAGACTGCTCTGTGAAGGACCATGAATTCCAGGCGACGCACAAAAGATTACACCATGCATACCTTTTCCTCCCAAGGCTTCAAGAATATGAAAAATATGCATCAGTGGTACGTGGACAAGGTAAGTTTACTTTTTCTAACCTAGCCATCTAATATACTCATATGTTGAAATATTTAGGTATTCTCTTACAAGTGGTGGTGGTTCTATTGCAATAGATTACCCATTTCTTACATAAGTTGTGTTAGCTGGGTAATTTCTGAAAAAATTCTGAGAACTCTCTGTAATAGATGGACCATCCATTGCATCTTTCCACTATGTTTTTCTTCTTTATAATTACTAACCAATTTAAAAATTGTCTTGTTATATCATAGTATGATGATGAAATTCTATGCCTTATGAGGGGCAGTAGCATACCTTGATGCTTATAATGCTGTTAATAGGATAATGGACCTCAACTTCTACAACAATTTCAGGGATAAGTACAATAAGGTCATTACTCTAGTATCAACTCTCGATGGCCTGGAGTTTGATTTGTTAGTTTCTGGGTTCTAATGGGATGATGATATGATTAAATATGTTAGAGAGAAGAAGCCATATCCACACGACAAGATCTGGACTAAGGCAAAGAGAATTCTTACAGTCATAACCATGGACGTCAAACATTTTCTAGCTGTTGAGATACTACTCGAGGAGGGAAATATTAATGTTTATGACTGGAGCTTACCTGTCTTCGAGGAGGCCATTTTTTTACCCATGTGTAGCCACTGTTAGAGTTGTTCCCCAACTTGTTAAGGCATAGTAAATTGATTGATCATTTGCCAGAAGAAGTGTTGATGAAGCAACCATGAGATTTTGAAGATCAAAACAAGGACATGGACCTTCCAAAAAATAAAACCGCTGCCATGTCTGGGTCGTACACTCTTGAACACATCAAATATTTGTTGACCAACAAAGAAATGGCCGAGCCAACGACCATTCTATGCAACAATGCTATTGCAAACTTGCAAGAGGTCTGGGCCTATGGGGTACTAACTAGACGTTTGAAGCCTGTGTATAAAGAAGAGTGTATAGAAACACAAACACCATAATATGTTTTTATTTCAAGTCAATTCACTTAACATGTAGTGACAATTTTGTATGTCTGATGAAAGTTGAATTTTTTATAGTGTAAAATATTGTGTATCTATTGTAATAAATAGTCTATCTATTCTGACAGATTGATTATCTGTTGTAATGGGATGGACATTTGTTGCATTATGCAGATATTTCTAAGTCTATCTATTGCAACAGATATAAATCTATTGCAACATATACTCTATTTGTTGCAACTGATAGGTAATCTATTAGAACAAATAAAAATAGTAGGAAGACCTATTTGATAATTTCCAACAGATGGCCTATATGTTGCAACATATGTCTAAATCTGTTTGATAATTTTCAACAGATATTTTTTTTGTTGCAACAAATGCATTATCTGTTGCGATAGTTGAATCTAGCTTTTCATTTCAATTAATAAGTTAAAATCTAAGGATTACATTAAATTCATAGACAACATAAAATCTTCAGATATTACATGAAATAACTCAACAAATAAATGAAATGTAAAAAAATAATTATGGGTACAGATGATCTACTCAATAAATAAATCAACGATTTAATCTCTGGTGATAAAAAATACTAAGGAAAGGTTATTACTTTGATAGACTTAAGCTATAAAGATCTACTCAATATGGAGAAGTTTTTCTTCATCCTGTGCTATGGAATTCGACTTTGGTCGTTGTGGATATTTAATGTCACTTGTGTACGGCTTGTAAGCTATCACTTCTCTTTATTTCCAAAAAATGTAGCATATCTTTTATAGAATAATCTGTCATCAAGTCCATCATTTGGTACTTATAATCCATCACTCAAATACTCAGCATAAGCGGCAATAAAAAGATCGCATCCTTGTGTTTGTAAAAATTAAATAATCCATATCTTGCTATTAATGTAAGCGTTGTGAAATTTTTGAAATAAAACTAAATCATGATACTTACAGGATACCAATGGATTTTTGAGAAATTCCTTCAACATATTATATATCAAATAGATTACCCATTTTATACTGGTATGCTTCAATAGTCTACCAATCAGTATGAACCTTTTGGTTCAAATAGCCACTTATATCAAGGTGAGTAGGCAATTTTGGCCAACTTATGTATCTCAGACGACGACCCAAAATGTCTCCTTCCCGACATCGAGATGTAAACTAGGTTGTGCCTCTCTTTTAAAACAACGAAAACCAACACCCAATGGAATTCATCATCATAATTGATTGGGATGTACACTTCGTAGGTCAAATTCCAAGGTAAGCCATCTGTAATGCTAAAACTTTTGATGATGTTGATTAATCATTCCTCATTTTGAAAAACTTCCGGCTGTTGTTGACAATACCTATTATAGGCATTATTGATGTAAACTTTGTACAAATAATTGTATGTCGTATATCTGTATTGTTCTTATGTTTGCAACTTGGCATTTTTTTGGAGGTATAAAAATGACATTGTTGTGCTGCTTATATTATCAACATATTTGATTATGTGACATAAAATTAACATACAGATGAAATTAAATAAAGTATTAATTAATAGTAATATGTATTACATTTAAACCTTATCATTCTAGAAAGTTTGGGGCTGTGACATCAAATAGAACCAATCCTTCATTGGGGGATGTGCAACAATAAAGTTGAACATATCAAAACCAAAGCACCGATTCATTCACTTTGTAGTGTTCATCATTTTTTTTTCTACATGATTTATATGTGTCAGTGTCATGTTTTTACAACAAGAATTGTATAAATCTATATCTTTAAAGATGATTTATGTACCTGCCGGCATAATGCTTTAACATCCCATCGACAATCCATTATGAATAGTTGTTAATCAACTTTTTTAGTTTTTTGGAGCCTCGTCCAAGATGTTGAACCCTTAAAATGAGTAATTCTTCCATTCTCCCAAGTTGATAGGATCCACTATTTCTTCTTCTTTGGAAGTAGTTGATGGATTATCAACTATGATATTATACTGTTCAGTAGTATCTTCTAGTATGAGATCAAACTTGAAAGACAAAATTATCAATACTAATCAAAGAAATACAACAGCTTATCTATCTGTTGCAACAGATGGATCATCTATTTGAACAAATTCAAACGGGAGAAAGAGTTATACGAATTTTCAATAGATGACCCATCTGTTGCAACATATGACTCGTCTGTTGTTATAAATTAAATTAGTACGAAGACCTGTTTGATTTACTAAAATAGACGGACATATGTTACAATAGATTGGTCATATGATGCAGCGGGTAAGAAAACTATCGCAATAGATAGCACATCTGATGCAATAGGTTATACAATTATTACAACAGATGTATATATTTATTTGATAATTTTTAATAGATGTATCATTTGTTGAAACATATATGTGTCTGTTTGTTTGTTGGAACAGATGATATATATTCACCTTCTTCAGCTCATGCTGCTCTCCTGTGGACCTTGTAGATTGATCAAAGGTGCAAGACAAAGATAGATGAGATGTAATTTTTCTTTTTTCGATGCTTAATAGTGCCTTGGAAATTTCTTTCCTTCTTCTCTTAGCCACCTTAATCTCTAGTGGAGTGTATGGACATGAAATCCTCTTTGATGGAATTCCACCCCTCTTAGATGTCAATTCTTTTACATAAGAAATTACTACATTAATAAAATTAATCACTCCATCATGTTTCGCCTTGCAGTCTTGACATTTGCATGCAGACATTTGTTAGAAGGGGAAAAATCTAAATAACCAGTATGATCATAATCATAATAGTTTGTTGTTTCAAAAACTGTAAGAGGAGCATCATTATCCCCAACAACAGTACCACTACCACTATCATTATCACTACCATCATCAACAACAATAATCCTACCCTCTAAAATTATTTTTCTTGTGATGGTTGTTGCTCTAAAAAAATTTTATTTTTATTCTATCAATGACCTTAGGGTCCGATAAAGTTTACACAGACCGTAAAGTGGGAAAAATGATATCTTCAACTCTCGATTGGTCAAAACAAGCAATGGATGCACAATCTAACATAAATTAGTACATATATTAGAATGATGGTGAAATCATTTTAAAAAATCATTAATTAAAACAAAAACTTAATTAGAAATAGACTTACTGCTTCTTTTGGGGGGTTAAAGAGATCAAGATATTTTGTATTTTTATTAGTTTTGGCCAGCAACCATCTCAGGATTCTTAGACAAAAAACTTCTTTCTAGTAGTTCACTTGTTGTCTCAAATAAGGAATGGCTTCAAATGTCCAAGACTATAAAATAACGCCAATAAATCAAAAATATTATTGAATAAAAATGAATCATATCATAATAAAAGAAATATTTACCATGAAAGGCCATGAAAAGCCATATAAGTTGACTTTCTTTGGCGTTAACGGAGTTAATAAATATTTGACAGTTATTTTGAAGTTTTCAAAACCCCAACGATAGCTGTTAGATGCCTCAAGATCCTCGGAGATCTTTATTAAACCAAGTGGTATGTTGTTGTTAATGTATCTCGCCAAACGAATATTATGTACAAAACAAACTAAGCACAATTATTTCTTGTGCTTCTTTGGAAGTCTTTTACCTTTCAACACTTCTATCAAATTTATGTTTTTGAAGCTTGGACCAACAATGGACACCAGATCATCATGATCACTCGACTTGTCTTTGCCTTTTTTGGGAGTGATGGATGCTCTTTTTTGGGTTAGAACAGGTATAACTTGAGAAGGAGAGGGGGGAGGGGGATAATATTTTAATCCAGTAACTATAGCAAACTCCTCCCAATCAAAATAAATAGACATGCCATAGTAATTCATCCACACCTCATCCATCTTATTTTTATTTTCATACATACCTCATCTATCTTATCTTTATTTTCATACATAAACCTACGCTTGAGATAATCATATACTATTTTCATTTGGAAAGGAGCATTGTTGTCTGCCGTCAAATCAAGATATTTCCTAAAGAAGCTATTCCTGAAATAAGCATCCAATTTTTTTCTCAAAGTATTTTTCTGAAAGAGTCAAAAGATTTTCCCATGGATGACTTAACCATGAAATTACCAGTTAAATTTCTGTTACGATCGCACTGCATTCTTATAGAATAACTATCTATGCGGAAGGTTTTGACCAACTCTTTGGTGGAAGGGATATTAACATTTGGAACATTTCTTTTGAAACATTCCTTCTCTTCATGTTCATTATCTTCTACTCCTGATTGAGATAACGCTTGTAAAGCAAGCTCATAGATGGTAGATGTAGCCTAGCTGCTTCACTTGTTCCTTGGACTTGATTCAATTTCTTTTCTTTTGGGAGCCATATTATCTAAAATTAATAGGAGCATAAAATACATTATAATTGATTAATGCATTGTTAAAAAAGGGTAACAGTAAATCTAACACGTACAACAGTAAAATAACAGTTCCAACAGATCACACATCTGTTGTATCAAGTAGATTATCTATTGCAACATATAACTAACCTATTGCAATGGATGAGTAATCTGTTGGAAACAATAAAAACAGATCACTCATTTGTTTCAAAATGAGTTATCTGTTGGAACTGTTATCAACTCTCAATATTATTTGGATTTCTTCCAATAGAAGAGTCGTCTATTGTAACAGATGAATGATCTGTTAGATTATTCATCTATTACATCAGATATTTATTTGTTGTATCATATGTTTATCTGTTGCATCTGATATTTATCTGTTGCATTAGATGGTCCATCTGTTGTATCAAATGGTTCATCTTTTGCATTAGAAGGTTCATCTTTTATAAAAAAAATAGTACTAGGATTTTGTTCAATAGAACAACAACAATATCATCATTTAATATCAAATGCACTATCTTTACTATGTAAAACAACGAATCAACCCAACAACACCAACACAACAAACACACTAAGCACATCAACCATGATAAAAAATTACCAACATTATTATTTTGCATTTGTACAAACACAAACAACATAAATTAAACTTCAAAAAACTCAACAGACACCAACAAATCGAATCAATAGTTGGAAACTAAGAACTACACTAACAACAAAAATTTATATTTCACTCCAAAAAGAGTAGAGAAGAAATGACATAAATTAGGGTTTTCTTTAGTCTGCATTTAAAATTTAAGTAACAACTACTGAAATTGTTAACCAATACTAGAAGACAAGTTGTCCTAAGCTCCTTTCTTCTTCATAACTAAAAATACATAATTATTTACCTGTGAAAGAAGAAATGGAATGACGAAGAACTTGAAGTTCTTGTCGCCGGAGAACACTGTTGTCACGTCGATTGGCAGTTGAAAGTTTAAAAGGAACTCGCACAACTATTTATCGTCCGAGGTTAAAGTTGTCGGTGATTGAAGGAAGAAATTTTGCAGAACTGTTAGTTGGGAGAGAGTTGTGAGAAACTATCGAGATAGAGAGGAGAAGATGTGGGTTGATTTGTATTTTTGAAAAGATTAGAAATTTTTACAAATATTCAAGTCCATAATTAACTTAATCAAGTTTCCTAATCATGTTTGACCCTTTAAGTTGGGCAATGTCACCAATCCTTCATTCAAGACTTAAATAATAACTTTCCTTGAATTTTCTCGGGATTCATTTTAATGATAAATAAGGCAAACAAATGCCACATACCTTCTTGTGGTGATACCCATATGCCTAAATGGTACTCCTTTATTTCATCTATTTCTATATTAGTTTCATTATTTTGAAGATTGAAACTAATTTCATCATGCCCTTTGCAGATGTATTTGTAGATATATTTAACAATTTTAATATCTGCATAAATTCTAACATTTTTGTCGTAGTTAAACTTGCTCAGTAGATATGAATTATTTTATACAACCAATGAATTATCAAGATATTAGGTTATAACTTTTACAAATTTTTCAGTATCTAATCTTCTATAAGTCGGGTATGAATTTTCTACTTTAGATGTTTTAGTCGCATAATTTTTAAGATATTTAAATTTACAGTTTTCTTTTCCTCATGCATGAATTTTTGGATTCTAATGAATCATGTGCTTAACAATCAAAGAGAGTAAATATTGATTTGCATCAGGATCAGATAGTCCAACATAAACAATTCTGTCATAAGCCTCTTGTGTTAATGATTTATACTTATCCTCAAGTATAATGGCAAAATAAGCATGAGGAAGACCTCTTATTTGAAATTCTATAGTGTACATAGAAACTTTTTCAAATATACTTTTTAATAGTATTTGACTTCAACTCTTCCACTTTTGCTTTAAATACTCGACTTATTAAATCGGATCTATGACTTATTAAATCGTATCTATGTTGTATTTCATCGATCGTTAGCAATAGATGTTTTATTTCATGCCATAAAGGATTACATGTCATTGTTAGAAATGTTCATTTTTTCAAAATGTTCTACTAATGCAATAGCGTCCATGTATCAATCTGCACCAAAAGGGTGAAGTAAGGATGAGTACGTTCTACGTGTAATAGGTAGGCATCATAGGCTGGTCGAGTCAAGTAGAAAATAATGCATATAAACACAAACTATGGGCAAATAACCTGTAGTAAGAAAATGTCCCAAACGGTAGCCCACACCATCTCCACTAACAATTCTATGATATACACATATAAAAAATACTAATACAATAAAAAAACACAAATATACATATACACCAGGTACAAGTAGGGAAAAGGAATACAAATAGACAGTTATAACATCAAGAACGAAAACACAACACAAAATAAGAACAATATATATCGAATTCAATGACGATAATGATGATGATTCATGAGGTCATCGCACAATATTCATATACACCTACCGAGATGTGATCCCAAAGTAGAACTCATGGGAGGTTCGTCAACCCATATACAATCAATATCTAATACCTTTATTCATGAATATTATATGAGGATGCAATGCTCAATACCAACCTGATATGGGTCAAAGAGGAATCTTAGCACTCGAGGACATGAAGACGTGAGTAAAGACCTGAGCTTGTGGGGATTCCCATCTAAGGAACAAGCTTTGAATTGTTTAGAATAAGTCCCAAAACTCCAAAACTATCCAAGGAGTACACTATAATGCCACACCTTTGTTTGGGTTCATTAAGGGTCTTTTAGTTATTTTTGTAATAAGTGTTGCCCTATTCTATAAATAAAATATTTAGGTCATTTTATCATTTAAAACTTTTATGATATGTTTTGTAAACTCATTGAGAGTGTTTGTCAAGGTGGAGTCCTTGTGGCAAGGTGGAATCCTTGGGTTGTTATGCTTAGAAACGGTGATTGCTTGGGAGTTCCGATTCCCTTGAGGTCTGCATAAGAGTGTAGGTGTCTTATATTCATGGTGTTTGTGTTTTGATGTTTAATATACATCTTAGTTCCTATAACATGTAGTAATTATGTCTCACTATCTATCCTCTTAGTTATAGTCATCATGTTTTCTATTTTGTGTTGCTTGTTCATCTCGTGATAGTGGACTATTTTGTACCATTTCATGGGTTATTTTAGCTCTTCATAGGTCGTTATTGTATCATTTGGTATCAAATCCATCTTTGGTTTTGTTCCAACAAGATCAATCTTGGGTTTGTTCACTCAAAAATAAAAAGAAAGTGTTCAAAAGCTAAAAAACTCAAAAATAGTAATCTGTCCATATTTTTGTGTTTAGGCCAAAATTTGAAGCCTAGTTTTCTTGTGATTTTTGCGTATTTTGTGTGTTCTAGTGTTATATCTTTTTTCCCTAACATTATAAGAGGTGTCCAAGGTCGAAAATCTCACAAAAAGAAGTTATTATATGGGCTTGGTGTCTTGGCCAAAGTGTTGTTGTTGTTTGGCCGAATTTGTGTATAGATTTAGGTGTTGTTTTGATTGTATTTGTTATTTTTTGTGTTGGTCTTATATATATCTAACACTAATTGAGTCTAACCCAAGTTCTTGATAAAAAAATTGCAAGTTGTTGTGGGAAGAGTGGGCGATTTTATTGTTGTTGTTGTTGGAGTTCTTGTGTTGTGTTGAAGAAGTCTTGTAAAAGGTTATTGTTTGATTAAAAATTCAAAGGGAAGTAAGTGTGGGTTCTTGTTAGTCATGAAACAACTTTAAAGACATTACCAAAGGGTAAAAATAACAAAAGACCTCCCAAAAGTATTCATACCAAAAGGGAGTAAATTCATTTTTTCTAGACAAGACAATAGAGAAAAAGGGGACAAGACCTCCAAAAGGTTGTCTTGCCATTTTGGTGCAAGTAAGTGAAAGACTTTGAGTCTTGAAAGTAGAGTCTAGACCTTGTTTGTCCCATACCTTGGCCGAAATTCTCCTCTTCCATACATGAAATTGAACAACTAGTTTATTGAAACAAAAAAATTTTCAACTTCAACCACATTCCAACGTCTAATAGTTAAGTGCCATATCATCAAAGAGCTCAAGAACATTGCATATTCTAGTTTCACTTTCTTGTTTCCATTAGTTTCAATTTTGTTAATTCTCATGCCAATTAGCAAACTAGTAAATACCTACTAGGTTGTAGATTAGGTTTTGAGTACGTTTTCTTTCGTATTAAGCGTTGTATTGTGTGCTTTTCTCATTTTTAAGTCATAGTATTTTCTTTGATCCAAGTTCGAATATCATTTCTTGTGTTGTTTCAAATAAGAATCTACTCTGACCTCGATCCACAATTGGGATCAAGTAACCTCATTGGATTATTAGCGAGTTATCAACACTTGTGCGTCCAATAGAGTGAATACTTTAAAAGTGTAAGCTTGAGAGATTGCGGAATGTTTTGAGATGAACTGTGGACTGATTTTTTCTATCCTTTAATGTGTTTGCTGTTTTTGTGTTGTTTGTTTAGTTGTTCTTGATAGGTACAACGGTGGATGGAGGTGAAATTCCTAGTTGGTTTATATCTATTATGGCAAAGCTTGATGCCATGGATAGTCGATTAGGATCATATGAAGGGAAAATAGAGAGAATAAAAGGACGAATAGAAAGAATGGAAAGAATAATGGATAGAATGGAAGGACTAATAGAAAGGACGAAGAGCTATATTTGCAATAAGTTGGATAACTTGATAGAGCATCAAACCTTGCCTAATCCAATTCCTGTGAGTGGCCACGCTCTACATGAGCTACTAGGTAATCAAACTAACTCTTGCACCCCAGTGAATAAGGCTAATAACCATCTAAGTGTGAATGATAGTTTGTCTTTAGGTAAGCCAAATATGCCTTTATTTTGTGACTATAATGTACAACTTGAGATTGTGGATACACTAGTTGATCCACCTAGTGTTGAAGCCATTGTGGCAAGTGATAGTACATTGTCTTATAGAATTCATGAATACCAATTTGTGTGTGAAAATGGTGATGTTGAACATGTTGGTCGATTGACTAAGGATGACCCTCTAGTTGTTTTTGGCGTAGATTATGTGGGTATAGAGGGAACATTTGATCGTAATTGTAGAAGTATTGGGGTAGGGAAATATGTTACCAACCCATTCCCATGGACACTCCACCCATTTGACCCCGATGGTCATTTGAAATACAGTGATGATGTCTTTTGGAATAACTTGAATGTTTATGGAATGTATGGTTTTCCTATCTCAACTTTCAAGACTATTTGTTGTTCCAATAAAAGTCTAAGTTTTCCACTTGATAAGCAACTCTTGTTCCTTGTTTCTTGTCATACTCATGTGGGCAGACTGATTTATTTTCTTAGGAGGGTATTCGGTAAGAGGGATGTTTTGTTATATATGAAGTTTGAGCCACCTTGTCAAGATAATATGATTGATTACACTAATCCTAACCCTCATACCTTGTGGAACTTGTTTTCGTGTCCTTCTTATTATTTTGCAAGGTTCAGATTCAAGGGTGAATCCTTTCTAAGGAGAGGAGGTGATATGGGTCAAAGAGGCATCTTAGCACTCGAGGATATGAAGACATGAGTGAAAATATGAGATTTTGGGGATGCCTATCCAAGCAACAAGATTTGAAGTATTGAGAACAATTACCAACACGCCAAAACCGTCGAAGGAGTACACTACAAGGCCGCCCCTTTGTTTGGTCTCATTAAGGGCCTTTTGGTCATTTTTGTAATAAGTGTTGCCCTAGTCTATAAATAGAAAATTTAGGTCATTTTGTCATTTATAACTTTGATGATATATCTTGTAAACTCATTGAGAGTGTTTGGAAAGGTGGAATCCTTGTGGCAAGGTGGAATCCTTGTGTTGTTAGCTTGCTTAGAAACGGTGGTTGCTAGGGAGTTTCGATTTCCTTGAGGTCTCCGTAAGAGTGTAGGTGTATTTTATTCATGTTGTTTGTGTTTTGATGCTTAATATACATCTTAGTGCCTATAACGTATAGTACATTATGTCTCACTATCTATCCTCTTTGTTATAGTCATCTTGTTTTCGATTTTGTGTTGCTTGTTCCTCTTGTGATAGTGGACTGTTTTGTGCAATTTCATGGGCTGTTTTAGCACTTCTTAGGTCGTTCTGGTATCACAACCAAAATGAGGATATCTAATACCCAATCAATATACCAACTATGTGATATAGAATTCCACTCAAATAAAACCATACTTGATCCAATATTATTCTTAAACCATCAAGTGAAACATGCAATAATTTTTCATTGATACCACATAAATCCCAAAATCTAGGGTTTTTCCACCAAAAAGAGTGCAATCAAGCATTCATATATCAATACCAAATCAACAAAATCAAACAAGATCCCACACAGTCACACATAGCAAATAATGTCTTATAACTACCAAATATTATCCACATAAGCCCCCAGACCGTAACATAAATCACCTTAACACATTTTCTATGATACAACCCCATATCCATAGCATTTTTTTACATTAATATTAACAACCAACCCAGTCCAAAGAAATTTAATTCATAACCTACCTTGAATATCAAAAATTGGTACAAAAGCCTTCTATTTGGAGCTTTTCCCTTACGAACGGACCTGAAATCAACTAAAACATACAAATACAGAATCTATGTGTCAAAAAAATGCCAACAATACCCATATTTCTTATTCTTTAAGTCAGAGTCAAAATGGACCGCCAAAATAAATTTTCGAAAAAGAAGAGTAAAATTATAATTTATTTTATAAACATGTTCCCAATACTCATAGGAGTTAAAAACAAGGTTCAAATCATAGATAAAATATTTTTAAGATTACTGACTAAAACCCCCAAAACCCATTTATAAATCAAGAATTTAAATTTTTTGTATATATTGAGAGAAAAATGATAATTATAATATTATAAACTTACCCGTGGAGTTAAAAATCATTTAGAATCATCCAAATCCGAGCTCCCGAGCTCCAAAATTGGTGGAAATGAGGTTTTGATTCTCAACTTAGGTGAAAATCATGAAATATAAAATAAAATTTCTTGTGAAATGGTAAAAATAGAGTTCTAAATAAATATACAATGATTCTACGAGAAAAATGCATCAAAAATCGTCAAAATCAGAGCTTCCTAGCTTCCAAAATGTCAAGAATACGAATTTGAGTCTTATACTCACCGTGGTCTCTTAAGTGACACTTTTATAGCTTAAGTGACCTGGTCAAAGGGTAATAATGTTACTTAAGCAGCTAAATTCTTACTTAAGTAACCCGGTCAAATGGCCAAAGGTTCTCTTTCACGAATACACTAGCACTAGTAATGTCAAAAATTTATTTTTGACACCCAAAACTTATTTGGAACCCTATGAACATGATCCAATAGTGAAATTTAATTGTAAAATATGTTTCGGATATAATGGAATCATGTTGTGCCCAAGAACAAATGCAAGTGTACATGGTCCACTAAGTAGTAAAATGGACTTTGAAAGCCAAGTATTAATCCCTTGAGGAATTGTGTTAAACAATTATCCTATTGTGGTCTCACTATGATAGATTAAACAAGTGCTACAGTAATTTTATGTGTTTGAATTATTAAAACCAAAAGTAACAGTAAACAATGCAGTAAAGTAAAGAGCTTGAATAATAATGTGGAGAAACCTAGGGCTAAGGCACTACGAACAATCCTACTTAGCTATGTAATGTCGTTGGTTTAGTTAATTATCTTGGTTGTTGATTCACGGTGTTGATAAAATGATTTTGGTATTCTTAACCTCAAATCAACTATTTAACATATCCTCAAAACTAAATTATTGAGCAGGGATGCAAGGACTAATCTAAACACACTTGTATGTCTTCCCATATATAAACCAAATAGCGTGAATTAGGTACATTCCTATCCTAAATGTAAATCATAACTTCAATTCATTGAATTCTTATGATCCCATCCCATATATCCCACATTCTATTCTATTGTTCTTCCTTCCTGATTCACAATAGAATTATGCATTTATCCTATGGGTCTCGAATCCGTAGAATAGTAAAAACAAAGATAAATGAACAACCAACAATGATAATTAACATAAACAAACTAATTACTAACTTAAGTATTCATGTTCTTAGCCTCCTCAACTATATTCCCCTCCCCAATAGTCGTCCATGGTGTTTACAAAAGAGTTGGAGTGTCTTATTTATACTAGGCAACAATTGGCCGAAATTGACATTCCACTGTGCCACGCCCCTATCACGCTGCCTAGGTGATAACGCTCAATCTACAGCTCTCGTGGGAGTGTAAAGCGGTCGTTAGCAAATATAGAACCCAACCTGGGTTGGGTATCGATCCCACAGAGAATAGCTTGGCCAACAAGCAAGAGAAATTACTAGACTTTTAGTGCAAGTCTCGTAGGAGAGGGGGGATTGTAGTATGTAACCAAAACAAGAATGTAAGAACTGAAAATAGCAAAATAAAGAGAGATTGTCACGTGTGTTGTAAACAATGAGAATTGAGGCGTTGGGGTTATGTCCACCTTCTGAGGTATACGTCTCTATTGGCTATGAGTGTGTAGAGTCTTGACATGTAATTGCTTATAGAGAATTGTAGTCGATGGTAAATCCAAGCGTCTCTCGACCTAAACAAGGACTATTTCACTTTAACTCTCTCGAGCTTAAAGCGTGACTAACGGTACGAATTCTCCAAGAAGTTAGTCCAGGTACGGCACTAGCTTTTTAATAGGAAAGGGTGTCCTACTACCTTGACATTATCTCTTTTCCAGACAAATAACTTTTCTCTCGAACAAGTCAGATGTTAGACTGGCGTTGGTCTATGCGTCTTCTTTTCTAGACAAATAACCTTTCTCTCGAACAGGTCAGATGTTAGAATGGCGTGTTCTTGTGTTTGAACCGCAAAGAATGTAGATTTAAGATGAAGAGAATAATGATATAAGCAATATACTTGTCTTGAACTCACAAACTCATAGCTATAGATAGTAACTCATTCGGCTTCCATAACCCCAACTAAGAGATTTAGTTACCCATGAATGCGAAGGATATCACGTTTTGCATGGTGGATGGCGTGAATAGTAGGTGTTTGGCGTGTGGTTTTAGTGATTCCGTAGCAAGTAACGATTCTCTTGTTGTGGAATTTAAGAGTAGAAGAATGAAGAATTGAGAATGGGTTGTAGGAAGATGTCTTAATTGTAAGGAGATGAATGAATTGTCAGAATGTCTCCCCCCCTTTTTTTCTTTCTTGAAAATCTCTAACATGATAGGGTATTTATAATACTCCTATCCTACTCCTACTAAACTAATAAAATAAATAACCAAATCCTAATATACTAATGAAATCCTTGACCCAATTGTACTAGGGTAAGGTTACAAAATTATAATCCAAATAGAATGATGAAACACATAACCTAATTGCACTAGGTTAATGTATTATGGCAAAAATCCAGCTTTGTGTCTGTAAGTCCCAAAGTCTTCAGAAATGCTGTTTTAGCCCGGGACAGATTTTCCATGCAGCAGATTTAGTCCTTTATGCGTCCAGCTCCTTTCCATCTCGTTTGTGAGCTTTCTTTTGCGTCAAGTAAGCCATAAATTGCTGTATTTTGCATCATTTATACCTGAAACTTTCCTAATCACATTTGTTAGCTCATTTACAGGAAAAAGGACTAAAAGTGTACGAAATAGATAATTAGTTCTCGAAACTAGGCTAAAATATGGGCAAAATATATTGATATAGGCGCGTAATTTCGCCTATCATCACTAGGCAACATGGCATACCAATATCGTGCTGGCTTACTGGAAATCACATTCCCAATTGTAACCAAGGGTGTTTCACACTCATATAGTGGTGGCTAGAGGGTGAGCCACACTCCTAAGCCCAAAATTTCCAGCTTTGGTCATTGTTTACTCCATCCGTTTGGCCTCCCGTTCCTTGCTTCGTGGTAGATTTTTCTCTTCAACTAAAGCTTGTAAATTTTATCATTATCATGTTCATAATCTCTCCAAACTTCCTATAACATAAAACACCACGGATTAGAGCTCACAACACCTTAGAATTCAGCACGACAAACTAGAATAACACATAGCTCAAGCGAAGAATACTAGTGTTCTTGTTTAAACTCCCATTTGAACATTTTGATTCCAAACTTGTTCTTAACACACCTTAAACCTTATAAAAGTGTAGTTCAACACTTAGATGCTCACTTATATGAATGTTAAATGCTCACTTATGTGAATATTAACATATTACGCACACGAGAAGTCCTAAAAAATAAGCTAATTCAAGCTAGATAACAACACTTAGGTACGTAAATCCAGCTAAGATCATTACCCCTCAATTAAAGTTTGTTCATCCATAAACAACTATTTACCTTAAACACCACACATAGGAAGACTCCACATTACTACTTCAAGCAAGACACTCAAGCTAGCACTACAATTACTAAACAATTAGCAAGTTCCACAAACTAGCATGCCATATACTTTTGAAAATTCATGAATTCTACTTTGAAACATCCTAGCCTCAAGAATTTACTCGACCAAGTTGGCAAAATCAAGCATATTAGTTACATAAGCAAATTATACAAGCCATCTAACTATCATCATATATGTTCCCTCACCATAAGAGAGTTACTCATAGTCACTCACAGAGTTGCAATATACTACAAAACTAGGTATAAGAACCAAATTAGCTCACTCTCACAAAGAATTCACATGCCACATAAGATGAACCATAGGCTTTTCCTTAGTATAGTACTCTACTAATATCAGAATGTCAAGGTTTAAAATCAAATAGGGCTTTATGGGTTTTAATGTAGGCTAAGGTATGGGTAGGAACTATTCTCTCCAGTGATAGTGACTATCCTCCGTAAATGCTTTAATACAGTTCAATAAATATCATTGAACTCTTCTCTAAATGACCAAACTTTCACCATCTCTACCTCCACATATCTCTTCTTTTTTTCCCCATCTTGTTAAGCTAATCCGCATATATTAAAGAGGGAGTATTCTTAATCAATATGTGATTTAATTGTTTTCTTTTCTTTTCATCACATTACTTTCAACCACTATACATGAATTTTTCAACACAACTATCTACTAATTTTGGGCTTTATTTTCATCTCTTTTCCTTCTTATGTTTACTACTCCTTAACCTGAATAACTTTTCAACTAGAGTACTTAGGAGATTTAGATCAAATTTAGGTCAATCCAAGAAGGGTAAAATGCTACGTATGAGGCTACCAAAAAAATAGGCTACGACTCAATAGGGTTAACTACGATTATGCATAAGGGTAGGTAAAAAAGGGGTATAAAATGGATATCAAAGAAATTCCTATATTATCTTGTAAACCCACATTCTTTATTTCACTTTTCACACACACCAAGCAAGTTCTAGACATTAATATGCAACAAGTAGGATCAAGTAGACTCTAAACCAAATAATAGTACAAATTTAACATTAAGCCAACATCGTACAAGAGTCATACACATGAACATAGTTGTCTAAAAATTAACCATGCAGCACAATCAACATTCTTTAAAATCAAAGCTAATTTGCCTCATGCAATCATACATAGCAGGTAGCAAGAACATCCCACTTATTCCTAACACAAAAAATTTCAAAAATTACTCTAAAAAATTAAAAAGGGATACTGGGTTCAAAGGGTACCGTTTTGGAAAAGAATCAAAAATAACAACCAAAGAGTGAGTGAAGTGTGACCCTACTAGATTGACACCAACAAAATTAAAGCTAGAAATTAACAAAGAAAAAATCTTTTTGTAATATTTTCAAATTTACTCAAGAACTAGAAAACCTCTAAGAATTAAAATCCTATTACAACACTTCACCCAAAACCATGGTAATATTTCCCACCCCATACTTAAAAACTCACTTTATCCCTAAATTGTAATTTAAAAAAAAGGAAAGAAATACTCCTTGAGGCCTCTGGGCCTAACTAGTAGCATCTTAATCATTAATAAGGTTATGTGGACCCCACACCCAGTCTTTTCCATGCTTCTTAGCTTAGATTTCTGGTACTTAGACTTTCCTTCAACTTGTGACTCAAGAAACAAAAACTACGTGAAATAAAAACTAAAGTACAAAACTAAAATACCTACCTTGACTTCGGTTGCCTTCCAAGCAGAGCTTGATTTAGTGTTGTGGCATGACCCATATCACTATATCTCAATTATAGTCCTTTATCCCTTTTCCTCCTATTCTAAGGTTATTTTCTCACACTTTTTTGACCTCTTGAGTATGCAGTCTCAAGGTCTGCCATTTTTTAATAATAGCCTTTATAGGCTCATCTTTCAACTTCATAACTTTAGGATTAGTAGGTGTCTTAGGCCACTCTATGATACTATCCAGAGGGTTAATTGGTGGCTTGGACATCACACCACATTCATCCACTTCCATGGTTGTAATCATGCATAAGTCTTTATAATGGGAAGGTGGATTAAGTTGTTTGTAAGCAAACCACTTCTTTATTATCTGGTTTCATCTTAAGAGGGCCTTCTCTCACATCAATAAGTACTCTTTCTATTGAAATGAATGGACGTCCCAAAATTATTGGCACCCTGTCATCTACATCATATCAAAAATAATAAAATCAGCAAAAATAATAAACTTACCAACCTTAATAAGCATGTCTTCTGTGATTCTTTTAGGATGAACTCTGGTCTTATTTGCCATTTAGAGAACCATAGAGCATGGACTCAACTTATCCAAACTAAGAATATTGAACACAGGTAGGGGCACTAAGTTTATACTCCCCTAAATATTTATAGCAGGGACCACATCATTATCACCAATTGTTTTGGAGAGGGTGAAACTCTTTGGTTATTTCAATTTTTTGGGCATCTTTATCATCACCACCGAACTGTATTTTTCAGTAAGTTCAATTATCTTAAGGTCCTGCAGCTTCATCTTGTTAGTCACCACATCCTTCAAGTACTTATCATACTTAGGCATACCTTATAAAGCATCTAACAAAGGAATATTAATGTGAAGTTTTATGAATGTGTCAAAGTAGATCTTAAAATAAACATCCTCCTTGGCCTTTTTTAGCCTTTGAGGAAATGGTGGTGGTGGTCTTTCATGCACTTGCTCAACAACCTTTTCTCTTGGGTATTCAAACTTCTCTAAATGTTCAACATCTTCAACTACAGCTTGCTTTTTGTCTACATTTTATGGGACTAGCTCTGCCACTGCCTCCTTATTTTTATTAGAATGCCTACCAATAAGATCTCTTCTACTTCTCAGGGTGATTTCCATAACCTACTTTGGATTCTCTATCACTTGGCAATCTACGTTAGGGCCTGGTATTCTGTACCTGATCCAATTACCCTAATTACATCTCCAAATTCTTTTGAGCAAGCTGTTGATTTTTAATTTAAGAAGCCATCTATTCTTGGTAGGCGAAGATCTTCTTCAATGTCTCCACAATATTTTTGTTCTGCATGTGCTGCTACTATTGATACTACTGATTCTAATTATTTCCTTATGAATAGTTGGGCTGACTCTGCCACTTGTGGTGATAAGCATTACCATAATTTGGATTATGTGCATTACCCACAAAGTTTACAAAATCTGAATTTTGTCCACACAAGTTTATAGATTGACTATTATTCCAAGAAATTTCATACCAAGATGGATCCTATTGTACTATATTCACCTAAGCCTGAGACTGATTCACACCCAATTTTCTAAACTATGTCATCATTTAATTCTAAAAAGCTGGCAATCGGGCGGCTAAGGCTGTGAAACAATCAACTTCTATCATACCCATAGGCTTTTTCATTACAGCTCTAAAGATATTGCCATGCTAGTCAATATTACCTTATATAATGTGGTTTAATAGGATATAAACATCATTACAAGTTCTCTTCAAATATTGACCACCTGCAACTGAATCTAGCAAAATCTTCATGTTATGGTCAAGTACTTCAAAAAATATGTGAGCCAATACCTTAGTGGACTATTGTTTATGTGGACTATCCCTGAAAAGGGATTTAAACCTCTCCTAAGCATGATATAAGTTCTCATCTGGCTTTTACTTAAAGCTTAATATCTCACTACATAACCTTGCAATCTTGCCAGGCGGGAAGAAATGGATGAGGAACTTCTTTACAAGATTATCCCATGTAGTGATGGAACTGGCTAGCTCTCATTCAACTACTTCTTAGCTTCCCACAAAAGTAAGAAGGGAAAGAGAGTGAGCCTTACATAGTTAGTAGATATTTAAGTGGTAATGAACGTGTCATGGATCTCTAAGAAATTCTACAAATGGACATATAGATCCTCATGTGATAAGACAGTAAATTGTCCAATGATGTGCAAAAGTTGAACGATATTTTGTTTCCACTCAAATCTACCTCCAGGTGCTAGTCTGTAGATAAAAGAGGTAATATTATTTGCTTGTAGGATTGTAACTTAGCGTACTATCCTATAGGCTTGTGGATATTCAGGAGAAGGAATAGTTTTTTCTTGTGAAATTTGAGGCATTCAGTAGAGAAGTACTACTTCTCTTCTTAAGTAGTGTAAGCGACACTCAAGTTTAGGATAAGGGTCAACCAAATCTCTTTCCCTTGCTATCTTACTTTCTTTTCAGACCTAAAGCTATAAATTCAGAAGCTAAGTATAATACCCTAGGTCTGAGCTCTAAAAATTTGTAAGTGTTAATGACATAGCAAAACTATGACTCAGCTACTGAGTCGTTATCACTAGTTATGAGTCATAGGGTAAGACTTGTAGTCTCGCCAATAAAGTATGCCTAGGTTTCTGTCTTGATCACAACCTAGAACTTACAAGTGGTTAGGTAAGGTCATGAGTCATGGTGTGGGACTCATGACCAAAATAGTAATATGGCCCATTGTTTTTACTCAGGCCATGAGTCTAAGGAATGATTCGTGATCAGTCACCACGTGTCATTACCTTACCCGTATTGACCGGGAGAATTTTTTTTTGCATATTTTCATTAAGGATATTTTGGTCTTTTATTCCCTTTACACTTTACCCATGACCTTAAAATATCTAAGGTTCCCTTTTTACGTCACTTTACCAATGACAGTTTGCACTTTTCTCTTCTCAAACTTCCAAGTAAGAGAAATTAGGGTTTTCAAAAGATTAATCATCCAAGGTTGAAACTCCAAATTTTTCTTCAAATATCTTTGGTGCTCAGGCATGTCTCTCCTTCATAACTTGATTTTGATATAAAGGCACATATTTAATCCTTGTCCATGTGAATTCAATTGTGGGTTTGTAATTGGGTTGAGAATTTTGGATATTTTTTACTATTGGAATTTCCTTCCCCATGTTTTGAATATGATATTCATGATTTAAATAGTGTTTTTTGAATTGAATGGGTGTATCATTATGAGAAATTGTCTTGGTAATGGTAATTTATGTGTGAGCAATTGCTAACACATTTAAGGCCTTTTAACTGAGAATAATTGCGAAGTCTTAAGCAACTTTTGTCATTTCTGATTTATTTATGTATTGATTTTATAGTTAGAGCTGATGAGATAGAGAACCAACAAGAATGGAAGCAAAGAAGTTGAAATCTAGAGAAATCTAAAGAGAAGTGTGGCTAACTACATCCGTGCTAAGTCGTCAGCCCTATGATAGGCTATCACAATTTTCGTCAGACTTAAACAGAGACTTGGCATGAGTTGAAACCTATGAAGACATCTGGTGATAGGTCGTCAAAAGTGTGATAAGCTATCAAGGCCAACGTTGGCTTTAACCAGAGAATGGGAGTTGAAGAGAAGTTATGAGGACATTTTGTGATAAGGCATCAGGATGGTGATAAGGCGTCAAGGATACCATCAGACTTCGGTAGAATATGGAAGCTGAGAAGAAGTCTTAACGACATTGGTGATAAGCCGTCAAAATCCTGATAAGCCGTCATCGTAGTCGTTAGCCTTAGGCAGCAAGACCCAAAAGTTAAGAGGAGCTGACGACATCCATGATAAGTCATCAGACTCCTGATAAGCTATCATAGATGTCATCGTCTATTCTGAGGAAAAACTGTAACCTTGATTTTGTTTCTATAATTAGGTTAAACTATTTAAAGCTTTATTTTAGGGTTTTCTATATAAAATTATTCATTATTATTCGATACTTTGAATTTGGGGGAACATACTTTGATATTTTCTCTCTCTACTTCTAGGCTTAACAACACAACTATTTGGAGAGATTATTATCAGTATTGGGGGATTTGTCCTTTGTGATCTATCCTATGATTCATTAGTTTTTATTCATCACTGTAAGTTTATCTTTCAAATCATGAATTCAATTATGTGTTCCGTTCTTTGCGTTGTGAGAGGCTAAACTCCATTAACCTGAATTATGGGATCTAGGGTTAGATATTGATAAGGTTCTTGGTATTCAATATTCAATAGGTGGTAGGATTTCTTGATAATTCTGATGCTTTAATTAACGTCTATTGGTTGCAAATAGTAGACACACTACTTTGATTTACTTGAGAAAGAAATTAAATATAGTAGGAAGTGAATTATCAATAGGGACTCGAGAATACTTTGTTTAATAACCTGAGGTAATATCTGGGCAGTGAATAGAAATTCCCTAAGTTTGAGAGGATTAGGAATTTAAACGTTAAGTAGGTCGAGAGACATTTAAGCATAACATCGATAAAGATTGCTTGTTATCCTACCCACCAAATGAATCTTGAATCACTTTTAGCATCTATTATGTACTGTAAGCCCTAGTGAACATAATTTTGGTTATTTCATAAACTCTTGATTACAAACATCAAAATTAAAGTGACAAATAATTATTCACAACACTTAAACCCCCCCATTTCAGGAAACATTAAACTATCAGTGAATTAAATTGCAAATGACTTGGGTTCACACGTTATTTCCTGTGGGATTCGACCCCAACCTAGTTGGGTTTTATATTGTCAACAATCGCTTACACCCATTCAAGAGTGTAATTTGAGCATTATAAAAAATGATGCTGCTATCAGGGAATACAGTTGTTAACTAAAAGTTTGTCTGCACTAATTGACTGTTAGTTAAGTTTCCTAGATTTACGTGTGTTTGTTGTTTTTTTTAAATCCAAGATCCTTGTTGTTTATGCCAAAAATAAGAAGTCCCAGAGAACCGTTATTACCAATTAATCTAGAATCGCAACTGATCAAGAGAATGGCAGAACAGCAAGACGCTGACAGACTGGTAACCTTGGCCAGGGCTCAATGAACGTACAGAACAAGGGTCAACAAGTACGTCATCCGAAACTTGGTGATGAAGAATTAGGTGATGAGGAATTAGCGAATCCTCAAAACCTAAGGCGAGCAGAGAAAATTGCTGCACCAGTGCAGTGAAATTTCAATAGAAAATGTCCAGTTAGAGGAAGGTATAGTCAACAGCCTATCCAATATGCGGTTGATGACGATGATGAAGGAATGGACGGAGAAGGTGCAAACAAGTACCATGATTCAGCTCCTGAATCTGAAGGTGTTATTTGGTGGCCTGCCTGGTGATGATCTGAACATGCACTTGGTGATATTTATCACCATCTGCAAATCTTTTGATAATTTAAGAGTAAGATAGAATGCGATCTGGTTGAGATTATTTGCATTGTCTTTGTCTGGAGAGGCAACAATGTGGTTAAATAAGCTTATGCCTGATTCTATCACCCACTGGAGAGAGTTGAAAGAACTGTTCCTAGAATGGTTTTTTCCACCCTCTAAGTGGGTACAGTTGAGAGATGAGATCAGTAACTTTAGGTAGCTCCATACCGAAGCTTTGCATGAAACATGTGAGAGGTTCAAGAAGAAGCTGAAACATTATTCAAACCACAACATAATGGACGTACACTTGATGGAGACTTTGTATAGTGCTCTTAACTCTGTAACAAAGCCGATTGTAGATAATGCTACTGAAGATTTATTTATTGATCTGTATTTTCAAGATGCTTCAGATATGCTGAATAGGAAGACCAAACAGAGTCGGTCTTGGCATACTAGGGATTCTGTGGTAGCAAGCCCCACTGTTTCTGTTGGTATGTCTGCTGAGCAATGTAGGAGAGATGAGGTGTAGGATTAAGACATGGACCATCTAAAGATTTAGATGGACCTGCTCACCAAGCACTTATTATCGGGGAAGACTGAAAAAGCGAAAGCTGTGACATCTCTAGACCAAGTTGATGTAGAGCCGGAAGAATAGGCAAATTATGTTAATATCAGGGGGTTTCTAAGGAAATAGCCAAGGGAATCAAGGTCGGAACGTTTATGAGAAGCCTGGTTACAAAGACAAGGAGAAAGGAAATTAGAGAAGCAGTAATGACAGGAGTGGTTTATAGGTTCCTTTTAGAAATTGAGAAGCTGCTACAACTAGCTCTGGAAAGATATCCATGGAGAACATGAAAGAGAAGCTGTTGAAGGGAGTTGACGCCATAAACTCTGGTGTGACCATCATGAAGACTGGTCTGTCATCCATCAGTCAGTTGGTGCACTCATACTCTACTGTAATCAAATAGTTAGAGCAGCAGATGAGCCAACTTTCTGCTGTAGTCAACCAGAGAAAGAGCAGAATATTTCCAAGCGATACGGTGTAAACCCACAGAATAATGGTTCATGCATTGAAATTACCACTAGATGTGGTAAGATCTTACCTAGCCCTTATGTGGGCAAATCTGTAGATGGTGAGGTAGTTGTTAGTAAATCTGAAGAAAATAACCTAGTAGAACCGGAGAAGCTTAATAGTTCTGTTGATGCTTCAGAGAAGGAAAAAGAGAAAGAAGAGGAAGTTGTGTTAAAAACTATCCCAAGACCACTACCTCCCTTTTCTCAATGACTGAAGAAGAAGGCTGATGATGCAAAATTCAACAAATTCATGGCAATGCTCAAGCAGTTGATAATAAATGTGCCTTTGGTTAAAGCACTTAAGCAAATTCCAGGATATGCAAAATTCATGTAGGACTTTGTGAGTAAGAAAAGAGCTGTGAGATGCAAATTGGAGGAAAATCTCCACCATCGTAGCGCTATCTCTATAGGACCTTGGTGTAAAAGAAGCGAGACCCAGGCGCATTCACTATTCCTTGTACAATCGGGACTATGGAATTCTCCAAGGCATTATGTGATCTGGGAGCAAGCGTTAATTTGATGCCACTGACTATTTATAGAAAGATGGGTCTAGGAAATCCCACACCCACCAACATGAGATTCGCGATGGTGGATAGGTCAGTAAAACGACCTGTTGTCATTTTGTATGATGTATTTCTGAATGTGTCCAACTTTATATTCCCTGCAGACTTCATCATTCTGTATTACGAGGTGGACTTTGTGGTGCCCATAATCTTAGGTCGACCTTTTCTCATAACCAAAGTGTGTTGATTGATTTGAGAGCGAATGAGCTCTTATTTAGGATGAACGATAAAGTGGTATGGTTTGATGTGGGAAAATCAATGAAGCAACATGAATAAATAAGTGTGTTCTCAGTAGTTGATATGTATTATGAGGACGAACAGGATGTGTCCATAGCTGAGCAACTTGTTATCGAACCTTTGGCCACAGTTATGATGAATTATGATAGTGAAGGCATCGGGGAGTATGAAGAGATGGCTTGTGCCTTGATAGGAATAGGTTCATATAATTATTCTCCTAAAAATCTAGACTTTGATCTGGCTAATCGACCAACACCACCAGCCCAGCCATCTATTGAGGAGCCTCTAGTGTTGGAATTGAAGGAACTGCCTGGACACTTATGGTATGTGTTTCTGGGCAGTGGGAACATGCTACTTATTATTATTGCAGTTGATTTGGGTGAAAAATAGGTTAATGCCCTTATTTCAATACTTCAGAAGCACAAGAGAGCTATAGGGTGAACCATCGCAGATATTATTGGTGTTTTCCCGGGCATCTGCACGCATAAAATTCAACTTGAGAAAGATTGTATTCCAACCATAGAACACCAACGCCGTCTTAACCAACTAATGCAAGAGGTGGTTAAGAAGGAGATTATTAAGTGGTTCGATGCAGGAGTGGTTTACCCTATTTCTGACAGCAAGTAGGTGAGCCCAGTTCAATGTATGCCCAAAAAGGAGGCATGGCAGTGGTTGCTAATGAAATAAATGAGTTGATTCCACTCAGGCTTGTAAGTGGGTGGAGAGTTTGCATGGACTACCGCAAGCTAAATTGTTGGAATCTGAAAGACCATTTCCCGATTCCCTTTATGGACCAAATGCTTGATCCATTGGCTGGAAGAGGGTGGTATTGCTTCCAGGATGGGTATTCTGGATACAACCAAATCTGCATTGCTCCTGAAGATTAGCAGAACATGATATTCTCATGCCCATATGGCACCTTTTTATTTAAGAGGATGCCATTTAGGCTATGCAATGCACCTGCCACTCTTTAACGGTGTATGATGTATATCTTCTTAGATATGGTGAAAGACACCATAGAGGTATTCATGGATGATTTCTTGCTGGTGGGTGATTCATTCGAGACATGTTTGGCAAATCTGAATCTAGCCTAGGAAAGATATATAGAATTTAATTTGGTGCTTAACTGGGAAAAATGCCATTTCATGGTAAAGGAAGGCATCATTCTCGGTCACAAAAATTCCAAAAAATGGATAGAAATAGAACGAGCAAAAGTGGAAGTTATTGAGAAGCTACCACCTCCATTTCAGTGAAGGGAGTGCATAGTTTCCTTGGACATGTTGGCTTTTATCGAAGATTTATAAAAAGACTTCTCAAAGGTTACAAATCCATTTTGCAAAATTTTGGAGAAAGAAGTGAAATTTTTCTTCGATAATAAGTGCTTAAAGGCATTTGAATGCCTTAAAAAGAAACTGATTGAGGCCCCTATTGTTATTGCACCTGACGGGGAAAATCCGTTTGAGATTATGTATGATGTAAGTGGTGTTGCCCTTGGGGCTGTATTGGGACAAAAGAGGGACAAACTGTGTCATCCGATATATTACACCAGCAAAGTAATGAATGGAGTGCAAAGGAATTACACTATCATTGAATAGGAGCTTCTGGCTGTAGTGTATGCTTTCGAGAAGTTTAGAGCTTATCTTCTTGGGACCAAAGTGATGGTCCACACCGACCATGCTTCCTTGAGGTATTTGATGGCTAAGAAGGATACAAAACCAAGGTTAGTTAGATGGGTATTGCTGCTGCAAGAATTTGACTTTGAGGTCAAAGATAGAAAAGGTTGTGAAAACCAGGTTGCAGGCCATCTGTCTAGAATGGAAGGTAAATAGGAAATTAGTGATGAAACGAAGATAAAAGATGCCTTTCCTGATGAGGATATCCTAGCTGTCGCTGTGGAAAAATTGCCTTGGTATGCACATTATGCAGATTATGTTGTAAGTGAGGTCATCCTAGATAATCTTGCTTCCCATCAAAGGAAGAAGTTCTTACATGATATGACACATAACTTCTAGGATGTGTCGTATCTTTTTTGGTGATGTGAAGACATTATTATAAGGAGATGCATGCCGGAAGTAGATGTATTATGCATATTAGAAGCATGTTATGCTTCCCTATTTGGGGGTCACCATGCAGGTGATCGAATAGCTAGGAAGGTGTTGTAGAGCGGCTATTACTGGCCGACATTATTCAGGGATGCCCAAAAGTTTGTGCTGAAATGTGACCAATGCCAAAGACAGGGTTCAATCTCTAAAAGACATGAGATGCCGTTGACGAAGATGCTTGAAGTGGAATTGTTTGATGTCTGGGCCATCAATTTCATGGGTCCTTTTGTAAGCTCGTACGAGATGAAGTATATTTTAGTTGTTGTTGACTACGTATTGAAATAGGTCAAAGATGTGGCCTTGTCTAATAATAAAGGGAAGAAGGTTGTTTCTTTCCTCAAGAAGAACATCTTCTCTCGCTTTGGAGTACCACGCACAATCATAACAGATGGAGGATCCCATTTTTTCAACAAAGTATTTCAAGTATCTTTGGCAAAATATGGGGTGAAACAGCATAGAATGGCTACTCCATACCACCCATAAATCGGTGGGCAAGTGGAGTTCTCAAATCATGAGATTAAAGCAATCCTAGCTAAAACGGTGAATGCTAGCTGGAAATATTAGTCTCGAAAGTTCGATGATGCATTGTGGGCATATCAAACTACTTTTAAGACCCCCATTGGCATGTCACCATTTCAGCTGGTCTATGGGAAAGCTTGCCACCTACCAATAGAGCTGGAGCACAAAGCCTTATGGGTACTTAAAAGGTTGAATCTGAATTGGAAGAAAGCAGTAGAGCTAAGATTTGGGCAATTGAATGAGATGGATGAATTCCATCTCAGGGCATATGATTGAGCAGATCTATATAAAGAAAAGATGAAAAAGTACCATAATTGGAGAATAGAGAAATGATAATTCCAAAAAAGGTGACTTGGTGCTTCTATTTAATTCCAGACTCAAATTATTCCCGAGCAAGCTAAAATCTAAGTGGTCAGGCTTTTTTAAAGTTCATCAAGTCCACTCATCTGGAGTAGTGGAACTTAAAAACGAAGATGGCAGTACCTTCAAGGTAAATGGGCAATGTGTCAAGCTTTACATTGGCCTAAACAAATCGATGAAAAGTATCACCATTATCTATCTCGATAAAGTCTGAAGTAATTGAGATACCAGAGTCGTGCCACGATGTTAAATCAGGCACTACATGGGAGGTAACCCATGACCCCCGAGCTTGATCCATTCCAGGTATACTCTAATCCTTAGTTTTGTTTTGCTTTGATTTTAAGTAGAGGGTGTAGGGTAGTATGTTGTTGCAACATATTTTGTTGTGACTAGGAGAAATACAAGTACAAAAAGTAGTTGACATGTTTTTGATTGATTTTTGAACACCTCTATAATGTTTTATTTGCAAAACTGTATGAATTACATTTAATTATGACCATTGTGAATCTTGTTATGGTATTAGTTCTAGCTACTTGACGATCATTGCTGAGCAATTGCATGAACTAGATAAGTGATAGCCTATGATATACTTGTGTGCTATGTGTGTGTGAGTAGCTACTTAATTCCCTCTGTATGCCAAAGATAAAACTCGCTTGGTTAGTCTTACCATGGTTGAAGGGTAGAGAGTTATGAAAGGATCATAAGCCATTTTGTTGATTAACCCACTTTTATACTAAATAGCCTTCCCTTTTTGAATAATGCCCCTTGATCCTTATTTTGAGCCTAAATTAAACATTTCTTTCTTATTACACCTTTCACCTTTCCATTTATACCATAATGAACCTGTTTTGGCCCTGGTCCTCCTTGGACACTGTACACCTTGACCTAGGCAAATAGCCTAAGTTAAGGGTGGCTATCATTAAGGTGCATGGTGTAAAATAAGTATAAAGAAGGGTAGAATAAAAGAAAATAAATAAAAGCTGAGTGATTATTCAAAAAAAAGAAGAGAAACACCCAACTCGAATATGTGTGATCAAGAAAAGAGAAAAAGAGAAAGAGGTTAATAAGTGAACCCCATTAGAGTAGTGTAGTGTCAATGAGGCATATTCACTCTAAATGTCCTTGAATATCATACCAGCCCCAGCCTACATTACAATCCTGAAAGAGGTCCTATAGTGATCCTAGCTGGCCTATCTGAAGGTCTTGGTAATGAAAATAATGGTAAGCCTATGGTAGTTGGCATACACTGATTGGAACTTTATTTTGAGAGTGAAAGTCTTTTAATGATCCCACGATTACATTTTTGGTGTCTTTGATGAGAAGAGGGGGGTTTCTTTGTTGTGAGGGCACACTGGTATCATTGCTAACTACTTTCTTGTTTAGATAGTGTAGCATTGGTATATGAATGGTTGTTGTGGCTAAGATTGATGCCATCGCTTGAGTCCTTTGCATTACATTATTATTTTTCAATGGTATACAGAGTTTGTTTTAATTAGATTGACCTTGAAGGTGGTAACTATGTCCTGAGCTTAAATCGAAAATGGGCTACTGAATGTGCTATGTACTCTCATAGTTGGGGATAAATTGCTTGAGGACAAGCAATTATTTTAAGTTGAGAGTGTTGATGTGTGAGCAATTGCTAACACATTTAAGGCCTTTAACTAAGAATAATTGCGAAGTCTTAAGCAACTTTTGTCATTTTTGTTTTGTTTCTGTTTGATTTTATGGTTTAAGCTAATGATATAGAGAACTAACAAGAATGGAAGAAAAGAAGTTGAAATCTAGAGAAATCTTAAGAGAAGTGTGGCTGACGACATCTGTGATAAGTCATCAGCCTTATGATAGGCTATCACAGTTGTCATCAGACTTTACCAGAGATTTGGCATGAGTTGAATCCTGTGAAGACATCTGGTGATAGGTCATCAAAAGTGTGATAAGCTATCAAGGCCAACATCATCTTTAACCAGAGAATGGGATTTGAAGAGAAGTTATGACGATATTTTGTGATAAACCATTATGATGGTGATAGGGCATCAAGGATACCGTCAGACTTAGGCAGAACATGGAAGCTGAGAAGAAGTCTTGATGACATTGGTGATAAGCCATCAAAATCCTGATAAGCCATCGTCGTAGTCGTTAGCCTTAGGAAACAAGAGCCAAAAGTAAAGAGGAGCTAACGACATCCGTGATAACTCATCAGACTCCTAATAAGCTATCACGGATATCGTCGTCTATTCCAAGGAAAGGTTGTAACCTTGATTTTGTTTCCATAATTAGGTTAAACTATTTAAAGATTTATTTTAGGGTTTTCTATATAGAATTATTCATTATTATTCAACACTTTGAGTTTGGGGGAACATACTTTGATATTTTCTCTCTCTACTTCTAGACTTAACAACACAACTATTTGGAGAGATTATTATCAGTATTGGGGGATTTGTCCTTTGTGATCTAATCTATGGTTCACTAGTTTTTATTCATCACTGTAAGTTTATCTTTCAAATCATGAATTCAATTATGTGTTTCGTTCTTTGCATCGTGAGAGGCTAAACACCATTAACCTGAATTATGGGATCGAGGGTTAGGTATTAATAAGGTGCTAGGTATTCCAGATTCAATAGGTGGTAGGATTTCTTGATAATTATAATGCTTTAATTAATGTTTTTTGGTTGCAAACAATAGACACACCTGCTTTTATTTGCTTGAGAAAGAAATCAAATATAGTAGGAAGTGAATTATCAACTGAGACTCAAAAATACTTTATTTAATAATTAATGTTGTAACAAGGTTGGTTAACCTAAGGTAAAATCTGGGTAGTGAATAGATATTTCCTAAGTCCGAGAGGATTAGGAAATTAAACGCTTAAGTAGGTTGAGAGACATTTAAGCGTAACATCGATAAAGATACTTGCTATCCTACCCACCATGTGAATCTTGAATCACCTTTAGCATCTGTCATGTACCATAAGACCTTGTGAACTTAATTCTGGTTATTTCATAAACTCTTGATTACAAACATCGAAATTAAAGTGACAAATAATTATTCGCGACACTTAAACCCCCTATTTCAGGAAACATTAAACTATTAGTGAATTAAATTTCAAACGACTTGGGTTCACACCTTATTCCCTATGGGATTCGACCCCAACCTTATTGGGTTTTATATTGACAACGATCGCTTACACCCATTCAAGAGTGTAATTTGAGCGTTATCAGTAATATCCTTAATCTACCTTCATGAACCTTGGTTTTAAATGTGGAATTGCCATGTTTTAATCCACTTTTAGAACTAGTGCCTTATATTAATAGACAAATGGATTAAAATGGATTTAAAATGCCTTGGTTCCTATGGTTTGGTTTTAACATAGAACTTGGGAGTCAAATGGTTTATGGATGGGTTATGGTAATGGAATTTAGCTTGCAAGCATAATTGGTATGAAGATACCAAATGGTAAATTCCTTATTAAATGACTCCCGGGTTAACGAATGAGTTTATGTGCATAATGGTTTAATTTGAGCTTAAAGAGGGTTGTGTAGCTCGCCTTGAAGCTATTTGTCTCGGAGGAACCAATACTGGAAACCACGTTTACCGTAATGGGGTCTATATAAATGTGTACTTGGTTCACACACACACACACTATATATATATATATATATATATATATATATTATTAGAATGGTTGGAGCCTCGGTAGCTTTGGTCCTTCCTCAAATTTCCTTTATTTATGCGGGTACACACATTGGGCCCTTTCAGTAGTGGGAGTTGAATCCATATAGTCTGTGAGTTCTCTTAGTATGGATAGAGCTACACATTCTAGTTTAATGGTTATAAACACATGTTCACGACCCTTTACCCTATCCCGACATCTTATATATGTATGTATGAATGTGTGCATATGGTTTGACTGATTTTGGACATAGCTTTATCTTATCACTTTCCCTGAGTTACATGCCACTTCTTATCCCACTGACCGTCCTAGGATGCTATGTTATTTTATGATGTAGGGTCTGAAGACCTTTCTATTTCCCTTGCTTAGCTTAGGTAGGGCGGTTGTCCGTTTAGTTATTGTGAAGTGGAAAACATCTAACTTCTAGAAAGCTTTGCCATTTTCTTAAGTTTCTTTTTAATTTTACAGAATTAAAGAGTTCCATTAGCATAGTCGGGGGCATGTCCCGACCTAATTTGGTATTTTGGTTTGGAGGCTTTTGTGGATAAAGTATAGGTTGGTTATTTGTTTTGAATTCCTAGAACCTTTCTATCATTTTATATATCATTCTTATTGTTTGGTTTTGTTTCTGCTTTAATCTTTATTGTGGTTATGTTTTTAGTCTAAGGGGTGGTCTCTGACCTATGGTGGGATTTACGTACCCGTCGTGATTTGGCCCTGGTTTGGGTCGTGATCAACTTAGAATTGGAGCACGATTTAGGGTCTTTGGGTGTCCACTAAGTCATATTGAGTAAAGTCCATTTTATAAGTGTGTAGTAGCCACACTTATAGGAGGGGGGCTACAAGGCATTTAGGAAAGTTTTCCTTTCTTGTGTTCTAATTCAGGCTATGGATTCTAGTGTCTTGAAAACTCTCTAACTCCCGATTTACTCATGTTTTAGATTATGCCTCTCCAAAGATCTGATGTTTTTAGAAACTCTACTAGAACCTCTATCCTACCTGATGATAATATGCAGGGAACATGCCCTATTTATAGAGTGCAAACCCGTTCTAGGGTCCCCTACTCTATTGTACTACTCCACGTAATGTTCCATTCAAATCCACTAGTCTTCCTCGAGATGGTGACACCTATGATCAGTAATATCAGGAGACATCTCTAATGCGGTAAAGTTATGTCAGTTCATTCATTTTCTCACTTAGTTGGGGACATCTCAGTCTTGTTAGTTGGATTATGTTGGTTCTATTACTCTTTCATCTAAGGTCACTTGGGTTGGCTAGTTCATAGGATCATTTAGGGTTTGGATAAGATGGAGAAGATTTTTCAAATAATGCATACTACTAATTCTGAGGGTGTGGAATTTACTGCCTATTAATAGAAAAATATACCTTATCAGTGGTATGAGAAGAGGGAACAAATGAGAGGTGATGATGCTAAGTTTGTCGTATGGAATGAGTTTTTAGGTGCCTTTCTCGATCATTTCTTTCCTTAGGAGTCGAGGGAAGATAGGGTAGAGGAATTTGTGAATCTAAATCAAGGTAAGATAAGTGTGAAAGAGAATGCATTGAAATTTCAACAGTTGTCTTGTTATGCTCAAGAGTTGTTGTCTAGCCAGAGATCTAGAATGACGAAGTTTGCTTTTGGTTTGTCTTATGACTTCGTATTGGAGTGTAAGACTGCAATGTTGAACAATGATAAGGTTATCTCCAGACTTGTGGTTTATATGCAGCAGGTAGAGGATGAAAATAAGAGGAAAATAAATATGGGAGAAGGGCAGAATAAGAAGTTTAGGTATTCATAGGAGGTGCAAATTAGCAAAAAAGTGGGAAAATGGTAGGCAATAGACAAAGAAAAAGATTTGGGGAAATTTGAATTCATATTCTTCGGCTAGTAGTCTATATCCTAAGTCGTCTGCTGATTATTATTTTTAGGACAACAGTAGTCCTAAGGAATGGGTGCTCATTCTCAGGCTAGTAGAGCTCAGTCACCTCATTTGATCCTCCATGTAGATTTTACGGATAGCTTACTCATGGTGATTATGATGAGGGAAAGAACTTGTGTTTTAATTGTGGCCAGCCTGGACATATATAGAGGAAGTGTCCTGTATCTATGGTGGCCACTAGAGTCAATGAGGTTCTAGTCGCTACTAATTCAGCTCTTACACCAAAAGGTACCACTTCTGGTATCGACACTAGCCAGAATTATCTCTATGCTCATGCCACCCATTAGGAATCTAAGGTATCTCATGATGTTGTTACTTGTATGTTATAGCTCTTCTCCGGAGATGTTTATTATTTGCTTGATCCAAGGTTTACCCTTTCTTATGTCACCCATTATATGGTTGTACATTTTTATTTTACTCTTAAAATTATTTTTGACTCCTTCTCTATGTATCCTCCAGTGGGTGATTCTATTATTGTTAAAATAATCTATAGGGGTTTTGTGGTGTCTATCTTTAATAGGGACACATTGGTGGATCTGATAGAGTTGGATATGGTGGGTTTTGATGTAATTTTGTAGATGGATTGGCTTTATTTGTGCTATGCTTCTTTGGATTGTAGGACCTAAAATATTAGTTTTCACTTTTCTAATGAACCAGTAATTAAATAGGAGGGAAGTTCCTTAGTGCCTAAAGGGAGGTTTATTTCTTATTTTAAAGCTCAAAAATTAATTTCTAAAGTGTGTCTGTATCATCTAATTCAGGTTAAGGATTTTGACTCAGAAAGTCCTTCTTTCCAATCTATGTCCATGGTAAGTGAGTTTCTAGAAGTGTTTCTTGATGATTATCCTTAAATTCCTCTAGATAGGGAAATAGATTTTGGGGTTGATCTCCTACTGGATACCTATTCTATTGCTGTTCCTCCTTATAAGATGGATCTGGCTGAGTTAAAGTAACCTAAGGAGTAGTTAATGAATCTTCTTAAGAAGGGTTTCATCCGTTCTAGCATCTCTTTGTGGGGTGGTCCTGTGCTTTTTGTGCAAAAGAAAGATGGGTATCTTTGAATATGTATAGACTATCATCAGATAAATAAAGTCACAATGAAGAATACATATCTCTTTCCTAGGATTGATGATTGTTTTGACTAGCTTTAGGGTTCTAGATGCTTCTCTAAGATTGATCTTTGTTTGGGGTATCAACAGTTGAAAATAGGGAGGTTGATATCTGAAATAATGCTTTCCAAACCCAGTATAGCCATTATTAGTTCCTAGTTATGTCATTTAGGTTAAGCTAATGCTCTGGCTATGTTCATGGATCTTATAAATTAGGGTTTTAGGTAGTTTCTAGATTTGTTTGTGATAGTCCTCATTGATGATATCTTGGTGTATTCTAAGAGTAAGGAGGATCATGTCAATCACTTCAAAATGATGCTGTAGAGACTCAAGGATCAGAGGTTGTATGCTAAATTTTCTAAGTGTGAGTTTTCACTGAAGGTTGTGAGCTTTCTTAGGCATGTGGTATCTAGTGAGGGGATCAAGGTGGATGCACAGAAAGTTGAGGCAGTTAAGAGATGGCCTAGAACCATGAGTCCAGCCAACATTAAGAGCTCCTTGGGCTTGGATAGGTATTATTGGAGGTTTGTAGAGATTCTCTCTTCTATTGCTTCTCTATTGACAAAATTGACTTAAATAAAGGTGAAATTCTTATGGTCTAGTTCTTGTAAGGGTAGTTTTGAGAGGTTGAATTATGAGTTGACTACTATGCCAATTTTGACCCTACTCGAAGTTACTAGGGGGTTTGTCTCATATTGTGATGCATCTCGTGCGGGACTAGGTTATGTCTTGATGCAGCATGGTAAGCTGGTACCTTATGCTTCCAGGCAGCATAAGGTTTATGAGAATAATTATACGAGTCACTCTTTGGAATTTACGGCATTGCTCTTTTCTTTGAATATTTTTTGCCATTATCTGTATGGGGTGCATATGGATCTTTGTTATGATCATAAGAGTTTGAAGTACATATTCACTCAAAAGGAATTAAATCTCAGTAAGAGGCGGTGGCTCAAATTATGTAAGGATTACAATATGAGCCTTCACTATAAGAGCCTTCACTACTATTCAGGTAAAGTTAATATTGTTGCTGATGCTCTTAGCAGTTTGTCTATAAGGAGATTATCTTATGTTGATGAGGAGAAAAGAGCATTGGTAAAGGAAATTCATACTTATGCAGATTAAGTATGCTGTGGGTCAGTAAAAAGTTATGGCTTTCGAGATTGAGGTAGATGGCACCTTGAGGTATCACGGTAGGTTTTTTCTATTCCTGACATTGATGGGCTACGAGAAAGAATTTTGACTGAGGCTATGAGCCTAGATACGGTTCATTTGAGTTTGAATAATATGTAATATGACTTAAAGGAAACCAAATGGTGGACAAACATAAAGAAGGGTGTGGAAAACTTTGTAACTAAGTGAATAGTCTGTTAGCAAGTTAAGATTAACACTTGAGGCCTAGTGGCATGTATTAATAGATAGAGTTGCCCATGTAGAAGTAGGAGATGATCAAGATGGATTTTATTATAGGTCTTCCGCGATGTCGAAATTAGTATGATTCTATTTGGGTCATTATAGATAGTTGGAGGCAAGACTACCTAACTCATGATCTATAGTTGGCAGCAAAACTAACCCGACTCATGATCTAGAGTTGGCGGCTATGGTTTTTTCCTTGAAGATTTAGTGCCATTATCTATATGGAGTGCATGTGGATATTTATTCAGACCTTAAGAGTTTGCATTATGTGTTTACACAGTAGGAACTGAATCATAAGTAGAGGCGGTGGCTTAAGATACTCAAGGATTACGACATGAACCTTTACTACCATCTAGGTAAAGATAATATTGTTAATGATACTCTTAACATGTTTTCTATGGGGAACTTATTTCACGTTGATGGGGAGAAAACAAAGTGAAGGATATTCATAGGTTGTCCAACTTAGGAGTTCATCTCTTAGACTTTAAGACTCAAGAAGTGATTATTCATGAAGCACTAAAATCATCTCTTGTTGTTGAGGTGAAGGAGAAGCAGGATTTGGATCCCATACTTATGCAAATTACAGATAATGTGGGTCAGCAAAAGGTTATGGCATTTGAGATCGGGGGAGATGGCATTTTAAGGTATCAAGGTAGGTTATGTCTTCCTGATGTTGATGGGTTGGGGTAAAGAATCTTTACTGAGGCTCGTGAATCTAGATGTACATTTCATCGGGGTTCAACTAAGATGTATCATAACTTAAAGGAAATCTACTGGTGGAATAATATGAATAGGGATGTGGAGAATTTTATTGCTAAATTTATAGTTTCTCATCAATTGAAGGATAAACATTTGAGGCCTGGTGGCATGTCAAAAGAGATAGAATTGCCCATGTGGAAGTGAAAGATGATTAATATGGATTTTGGTAAGGGTCTTCCACGGTCTCACAATCAGTATGATTCTATTTGAGTCATTGTGGATAGGATGACTAAGTCTGCTCACTTCTTGCCTGTGAGGACTAACTACACTAGAGAGGACTATGCCAAGTTATTTATTCAGGAGATTATCAAGTTGCATGAAGCACCTGTATCCATCATTTCAGACCGAGGTACACAGTTTACTTCTCACTTTTGGCAATCGTTTTAGAAAGGTTTTGGGACTAAGGTGAACCTTAGCACCGCTTCTACCCTCAGATGGATGGACAAGTTAAAAAACTATTTAGACTTTGGAGAATATGTTAAGGGCCTATATATTGGACTTTAGAGGTAGTTATCTTAGAATAATAGTTATCATTTGAGTATTTAGATAGCTCTTCTTGAGGATCTTTATGGTAGGAGGTATAGTCTCCTATTGGGTGGTTTGAGGTTGGTGAGACTAGGTTGTTTTGTCCTGACTTAGTGGAGAAGGTGAGGGTGATTAGAGAAAGACTTAAAACTACTCAAAGTCGCCAAAAGTCTTATGCAAATGTGAGGCCAAGAGAGTTGGAGTTTGAGGTTAGTGATTGGATGTTTTTGGAAGTTTCTCCTATGAAAGAAATGATGAGGTTTGGGGAGAAGGGGAAGTTCATCCTCATTTGGTTGGTCCATATCATATTTTGAGGAGAGTTGGGAATATTGCTTATGAACTAGAGTTGCCCGCGAGTGTGAGTTATATTCATCCTATGTTCTATGTGTCAGTGTTGAATAAGTATGGGGGTCATCCTTCTTTGATTGTTCTAGTGGAGGATGTTTGTACGTCGGATTCCTCATCTTATAAGGAAGTCCCGATGAAGATTTTAGGTAGGCAAGTCCGTCTGTTAAGAACTAAGTATATGGCTTCGGTGAAGGTTCTTTGGAGGAACCAAAAGGTGGAAGAAGATACACGGGAAATTAAGGAAGATTTTAAGGTCAAGAATCGGTTCTTGTTCCCCATGTTGGATGGAAATGCTTGAGGTATGGTTTTTAGTCTCCTTCTTGAGGCATTTCGAATTTGTTTGTAGTTCTGGTTGTATTCTATCTTGTATTCTTGCTAGGGTGATCCTAACTCTTCATTTAGAGATGAATGATCATAGGTGGTAATGTAATACCCCAGCTATTGGACTCTAAAATTCTTTGAGTGTTGCCAACACTTTCCAGACTACGACTTAGGTGATGAGTCATAATCTCTCATCATGAGTCGTAAGGTGAGACTCATAGTCTTACTAGTGAAGTGTGCCTAGGTTACTATCTTGATCACGACCTAGACCTCACGAGTCATTAGGTAAGGTCACAAGTCTTTGTAAGGGACTTATGATCAAAATAGTGAGATGGCCCAAAGTTTTTGCTCATTCCACGAGTCCAGGGAATGAATCATGACCAGTCACCATGAGTCATTACCTGACCCGTAACGACAGGGAATAATTTTTTCTATATATTTTCATTAAAGGTATTTTACTTTACTCCTGACCTTAAAATATCTAAGGGTCCCTTTTTACATTAATTATCAAATAATAAACATCACTCTCTACTCTCAAAAGAGAAATTAGGGTTTTTAAGGGATTAATTATACATGTTCCAAACTCCCAATTTTTCTTCAAATTTCTTTGGTGTTCAGGCATGTCTCTCCTCTTAAATTGATTTTGATATAAAGGCATATGTTTAATCATTGTTCATGTGAATTTAATTGTGGGTTTGTAATTGGGTTGGAGTTTTTGAATTTTTTTACTATTGTAATTGCTTTCCCCATGTTTTGAATATGATATTCATGGTTTAAATTATGGTTTTTGAATTGAATGGGTGTATGGTAATGGGAATTTGAAATAAAGAATATAGGTTTCTCCAAATTGTTGGATTTTGTCTTGATAATGGTAATATCCTCAATCCACCTTCTTGAACTTTGGTTTTAAATGTGGAATTTGCATGGTTTAACCTACTTTTGAAACTATTGCATTACATTAATGGACAAACGAATAAAAATGGATTTGAATGGCCTTGGTGGTCATGGACTGGTTTTAATATGGAACTTGGGAGTCAAATGGTTAACAAATTGGTTATGGTATAATGGAATTTAGCTTGCAAACATAATTGGTATGACAATACCAAATGGTAAATACATTAATAAATGACTCTCAGGTTAACGGATAGGTTTATATGCATAATGTTTTTAATTTGAGATTAAAGGGAGTTGTGTAGCTCGATGTGAAGGTGGAGGTCCTAGAGGGACCAATATTAGAAACCACGTTTGCCAGCGTAGGGGTCTATATTACTGTGTGCTTGGTTTAAACTATTATATTTTGTTGGAATGGTTGGAGCCTCAGTGGATTTGGACCTTCCTCAAATTTCCTCGATTTATGCTGCTATATGTATTGGGGCCCATTCCGCAGGGGGAACTAAACCCATATATCTTGTGGGAACTCTTAGGATGATAAAGCTACATAGTCTATGTGAATGACTTTAAACTCTCATGTTCAGGACCCTTTACCCTATCCTGATATCTTATATATGTATGTATGAATGTGTGCATGTGGTTGGACTTATTTTTTACATGGCATTATTTTATCTCTTTTCTTAAGTTACATTCCAGGGCTTATCCTAGTGACCGTCCAAAAACTCTACATCGTTTCATGATATTGGGTCAAAAGACTTTTCTGTTACCTCTGTACAACGTTTGGTTGTATGGTTTTCCTTTGAGTTGATGTGAAGTGGTGAGCCTCTATCTTCTAGAAAGATTTACCATTTCCTTAGGTTTCGTTTCAAATTTTAGGAATTGAAGAGTTCCATTATCATAGTCTGAGGCATGTCCCAACCTAATTTTGTATTCTAATTTAGAGGCTTTTATGGACAAAGTGTGGGTTGGTTATTTGCTTTGGATTCCTTGAACCTTCCTATTGGTTTATATATCATTCTTATTGTTTGGATTTTTGTTTTCGCTTTAATCTTTATTATTCTCAGGTGGTTAGGGTAAGAGGGTGGTATCCGACCCATGGTGGGATAGAGATACCCATCACGACTAGGTCCTAGTTTGGTTTGTGACACTAAGATCAAGTTGTTAGAATTTACGTAATCAAATAGCAAAACTTAAAACAAGATAGTTGCCAATTTACAATTCCCCGACAACGACACCAAAATTTGTTGTATCCAAGTTCACACTCAAGTGTACGTGGTCCACCAAGTAGTAAAATGGCCTTATAAAGCCAAGTATACGATCCCTCAGGACTTGAGCTAAACATCTATGGTATTCTAGTCTCACTATGATAGATTACACAAGTGCTATAGTAATTTAAAGTGTTTGAAAGATTAAAACTAAAAGTAACAATAAACAACAACAACAACAACAAACCCAGTGTATTCCTACATAGTGGGGTCTGGGGAAGGTAAGGTGTACGCAGTCCATACCACTACCTCCGGAGAAGTAGCAAGGTTGTTTATAATAGACCCTCGGCTGAAGACAAAGAATATTAATCAAATCCGCAAAAAAGCACGTAACAAGATGACAAGACATAAATACACCACCCACAAGGAATAGCAACCAAAGAATAGTACACCATCACAATACAACATGCAAAAAGGTTGTATACCAAGAATAATACACCCACTAAGCTCGCCCTACCCTACCGACCCAAACTAACACTAGCCTTCTATCCTAAAATGCGACCTCAATAACTTCCTATCTAGGGTTATGTCCTCAGTGAGCTGTAACTGCTCCATGTTTCGCCTAATCACCTCTCTCGAGTATTTCTTTGGCCTACCCCTTCCCCATCTAAAATGATCCAAAGCTAGCCGCTCACCCCTACGAATCGATGTATCCATGCCCTTTCTCATCACGTGTCCGAACCATCTCAATCGGACTTCCCGCATCTTATCCTCTACTGAAGCCACTCCAACCTTATCCCAGATAGTCTCATTCCGAACTCTATCACCCCTAGTAAGCCCAAATATCCAATGCAACATCCGCATTTCTGCCACCTTCAAATTTTGAATGTGAGAATTCTTGACTGGCTAACACTCCGTTCCATACAACATGGCTGGGCGGACTGCCACGTTGTAGAATTTTCCTTTAAGCTTAGGTGGCAACTTCTTATCACACAAAACCCCTGAGGCGAGCTTCCACTTTATCCATCCCGCCCCAATACGGTGAGAGACATCCTAGTTGATCTCACCACCCCCCTGAATCATGGACCCAAGATACTTGAAACTATATCTCTTACACACCACCTGGGAATCCAACCGAACTACCACCTGGTTCTTCTGCCTCAAGCCATTAAACTTGCATTCCAAATAGGTTGTCTTGCTCTTACTCAACCTGAACCCTTTAGACTCAAGGGTTTGTCTCCACACCTCTAATTTATCATTCAGACCTCCCCGTCTCTCATCAATCAAAACAACATCATCTGTAAAAAGCATACACCAAGGCACCTATCCTTGAATACACCGCGTTACAACATATAACATCAAGGCAAACAAAAATGGGCTAAGAGTAGATCCGTGATGCAACCCTGTCAAAACAGGGAAATGCTCTGAATAGCCTCCCGCTGTCCTTACCTGGGTCTTAACTCCATCATACATATCCTTGATTGCTCTGATATACGCAACCGGGGCCCCACTAACCTCCAAGCATCTCCATAAAACCTCCCTAGGGACTTTGTTGTATGCCTTCTCCAAGTCGATAAACACCATGTGCAGGTCCTTCTTCCTTTCCCTCTACTATTCTACTAGTCTCTGCACCAAGTGATTTACCTCCATCATTGAGCTCCCTAGCATAAATCCAAATTGGTTCTCCGAAATAGACACTATCCTCCTTAACCTAAACTCAACCACTCGCTCCCAAATCTTCATAGTGTGATTCAATAACTTAATACCCCTATAATTGTTGCAACTCTGAATGTCACCCTTATTCTTATATAGAGGGATCATAGTACTCTATCTCCAAGCCTCGAGAATTTTCACTGACTTGAAAATGCCATTAAAAGTAACAGTAAAAAATCCTATAAAATAAAGGACTTGAACAATAAAGGGGAGAAACCTAGGGCTGAGTCACTCGAACAATCCTATTTAGCTATGTAATGTCGTTGGTTTAGTTAATTATCATGGTTGTTATTTAACGGTGTTGATAACATGATTTTGGACTTCTAAACATCTAATCAACTATCTAAGTTAGCATCACAACTACATCATTGAACGGGGATGCAAGGACTAAGATGAACGCATTTGTATTTCTTCCCGTATATAAACCAAATAGGGGGAATTAGATATATTTCTATCCAAAATGCAAATCATAACTTCAATTCATTGAATGATTATGATCCCATCCTATATATCCCACTTTCTATTCTATCGTTCCTCTATCCGGGTTCACAATAGAACTACACATTTATCCTAGGGGTAGTGAATACGTAGATTAGTAAAAATAAGGACAGATGAACAAAACCAACTATGATAAGTAACATAAATAAACTTAATTACCAACTTAAGTATTCATGTTCTTGGCCTCAACCCTAGATGAAGGTGTTTAACCCCTCATGGACCTACAATGAATCATAGATATGGAATTCATCTTAAAGTTCAAAAGTAAACTAAAGACAAGGATTAAAAATCCTAAGAGAACCCTCCTCAAGTGTATTCCCTTCTCCAATGGTCGTCCAAGGTGTTTACAATAGAGTTGGAGTGTCCTATTTATACTAGGCAACAATTGGCCGAAATTGACATGCCACTGTGCCATGCCCCTATCGTGGTGCCGAGGTGTGTGGAACGCTAATATTGTGTTGGATTACTGGAAATAATATCCCAAATTACAACTAAGGGTGTGGTACACCCTTTTAGCGGTGGCTAAAGGGCGTGGCATGCTACTGAGCCAGAAATTTTGAGCTTTGATCCTATTTACTCTATGCGTTTGGCCGCTCGTTCCATGTTTTATGGTAGCTCAACTTATAAATCATCTTAATATCATATTCATCATCTCACCAAGTTTCCTATAACATAAAACACCACGAATTAGATCTCACAACACCATTGAATTTAAAACGACAAACTAGAATATCACATAGCTCAAGCGAAAAATTCTAGTGTCCTCGTTTAAACTCCATTTGAACATTTTGTTTGGAAACATTTTTTGAACACACCTTAAACCTTATAAACATGTAGTTCAACAATTATATGCTCACTTATATGAATATTAACACATTATGCAAATGAGAAGTCCTCAAAAATTAGCTAATTGAGGCTAGATGACAACACTTAGGTGCATAAATCCGCCTATGATCAAATCATCAAGTTTACAAAAAAAGGTCATTATCACAAAATTGACACCCGAGACCCTATTTACACTATTTTCAAATCAAAGATGGAAATGGGATCGAAACCTAACCAACCTCACTTCTAACCCAAATTCGACCTTTCAGACTCAATGGCAATATCAAATTTAGAAAAAAACATTATTTTCCCAAAATTAACCCCCGAGACCTAATTTCACAAATTTCTAAACCGAGGGTCGAAATGAGATATAAACGCTATAAAACTACACAACCTTGTTACCAACCTAAAATCGAGGTTTTGGATCTTCTAGCGTAGCCCGTTTTGCCATCCAATGCACAAATCAATAAAAATTGACCAAACTCAACTATAAGGCTTTTTAAGCCACCAAAAATCATAAACTCACGCAAATCACACCAAAATGCATTGGTAACCATGGTAATCATTCCCACACCCCCAAAATACCACAAAACAACCATAGGGAGGGGTAAAATGGTTAAATTACACATAAATAAGAATTTTACAAAAATCACCAAAAAATAAATCATTACACCACCCACCACTAAAATCTAGTTCGTCCTCGAACTAAAGGCAATGGAAATACTTGAATCACCAAGAAAATGGAGATGACTACCACACATATTAGAGTCGATCTCTCAAGTAGCCCCATTTACAGGTCGATGGCTCCTCTAGAACTGAACCACCAAAATGTCTCTAGAACGCAATCGTCTAATATTTTTGGCTAAAATGGAGACGGGATCCTCAACAAAAGAATATCTCATCTACCTGGACTAAAACCCAGTAAATAACATAAGGCTCATCTAGAATGTAATGCCGAAGCATGAAAACATGAAAAACAGGATGAAAAACTGATAAATGTAGGGGCATTACTAACTCATAAGTCACATACCCAATAGTCTGAAAAATCTCTAAAGATTCAATATACCTGGGACTAAGCTTTCCCCTCTTCTCAAACCTCATTACGCCCTTCATGGGAGACACACGAAGGAAAACTCAATCACCAACACTAAATCTCAAGGAAAAAATCTATGATCCGCATAGTACTTGTACCTACTCTGAGCCCCTCGAACTCTATTCTGAATGATCCAAAATTTATCCAAGGACTTACGAAGAAAGTCTATACTTTGAGGTGTAATCTCAAAAACCTCAAACCAACCAACTGAGAGAAATTACTCCTACCTTACAAAGCCTCAAAATGAGACATCTCAATACTAAAATGGTAGCAATTTTTATATGGAAACTCTGTCAAAGCTAGATGTTGCTCCCATTGACCTCCAAAGTTCATAACACAAGTGTGGAGCATATCCTCCAAAACCTGAATAATCCACTTTAACTGTCTGTCTGTCCAGGGATGAAATATTGTGTAGTAAGATCAACCTGAGTACCCAACTCCTCCTAAAAAGCCTTTCAAAAGTGATATGTGAATACTGAACCTTAATTCAAGATGATAGACACTGGCACACTATAAAGATGCACTATCTCATGAATATAGGTATGCTACAGCCTCTAAAGATTAAAAAAAGCCCGAATATGAATAAAATAGGAAGATTTGGTCAATCGATCCATGATGACCTAAAAAATATCCAAACCACTAGAAGTACGAGGAAACCCAGTCACAAAGTCAATAGTGAACTGTTTCTATTTCTATTCGAGAATGGGTAACCTCTGGAGAAAACCACCATAACTTAAATGCTTGGCCTTCCCTTGCTGGCAACATGGGTAACGAGCTATAAAATTTGCTACTTCCTTATAACACCCTCCCAGTAATGCACTCTAAAATTATGATATATCTTAGTCACTCTCTGATGGATGGAATACCTAGAATAATAGGCCTCCTTCAAAATCAATCTTATATATTTACCCACTCTTGGCACATAAACTCAACCTCCAATTCTCAAAACACCATCAAAATCAAGCGAGGCTTTCTTAGACTCACCACTTAACACATTATCCTAAATCACACTTATCCCAACATCATCAAACCAATGAGCCAAAATTTGTTTCATCAAGGAGGACCTAGCCTCCGTGAACGCTAAAACACACCCAGGTGTCAAAACATCAAGCCTAGCCATCTGGTTATCCAAAGATTGAACCTAAAAGGACAAAGGCCTTTCTTGGTTTTAAAGATATGCCAAGATTCCCATGCTAGTCAACTTCCAACTAAATGAATCCACAACCACATTAGCCTTGCTCGGATGATAGAGAAAAGTTAAATCATAATACTTAAGCAATTCAAGCCAACGATGTGGCATCATATTAAGATCTCATTGGGTGAAGAAATATTGAAGACTACAATTATCCGAGATGATCTCACAATATATTTCATAAAAGTAGTGCCTCCACAACTTCAGAACAAATATAATCGTGCACAACTCCACATCATGGGTAGGGTAATTCCTATTATAGGGCTTTAAGGGAGAAGAAACATAAGCAATCAACTTACCCTCTTGCATTAACACAACACCTAACCCAACACCAAAAGCATCACAGAAGATGGTAAAACCTATGCCCTCTTTGGGAAAAGTCAAGATAGGAGTTGAAGTTAATAAATCCTTAAACTTTTGAAATCTCATCTCACAAGCATCGAAATGCTGAAAGGAAATATTTTTTTGAGTCAACTTGGTCAATAGAGTCGCAATAGGTTAAATACATAAAAATATGCCTATATTATCCTACTAAACCAATAAAACTCTAAATCATAATAGGAGAGTGGTCCTAGACCAACAAAAAATTGGTGTAATCTTGGCTAGATCTACCATAATACTGTCTTTGGTCACCATATCACCCAAGAAAGAAACAAACTCCAGCAAAAAATCACACTTGGAGAACTTAGCATACAACTTCTCATCCCTTAATCTCAAAAGCACAATCCATAAATGCTCCTCATGATTTGCCTCACTCTTGGAATAAAATAAGATATCATCTATAAATACAATAATAAAGAATTGAGATACGATAAACAAAATTAGTTCATAAACTCCATGAACATTGCTGGGGCATTGGTTAACCCAAAGGACATTACCAAGAACTTATAATGATCATACCGAGTATGAAAAACTATCTGTAGAATATTCAAAGCTCTAATCTCAATTGGTGATACCTGAATCTCAAATCAATCTTCAAAAATACTAAAGTACCCTGAAGCTGATAAAATAAATCATCAATACAAGAAAGAGGATACTTATTCTTAACCATCACCTTGTTCAAATATCGATAATCAATACACATACGAACACTCCAATCTTTTTAATTCACAAACAAGATAGGCACACCCTAAGCTGATACAGTATGTCAGATAAATCCCTTATCCAATAACTACTGTAATTAATCCTTTAATTCTTTAACTAGACTAGAGACATGCTATAAAGAGGAATATAAATAGGCTTGTTGCCTGGCTTAATATCAATGGAAAAGTTAATATCACGATCTGTAGGCATATCAGGCAAATATATAAGGAAAATATAAATGAACTCACGAACAATACAAATAGAATCAAAAGAAAAAGGTGAAACAACACTAGTATTATGAATATAAACCAAATAAGATAAACTGCCCCCTCTCAACTAAGTGACCAGCCTGAAGAAAAGATATAACTCTCTTAGGAACTGAATGAAGCACACCCTTCAAAGATATCTTTGGCACAACCGATGAAGCTAAAGTATGGTTTTAACATATCAATCTAGGATAGCATGATAAGGAGCTAACCAATCTATACCTAAGATGGCATCTAAATCTACCATGTTAATATAATCAAATCTACCCAAGTCTCACACCCAACAAAAGTCATAACAAAATATCGGTACACCTGATCCACTACTATAGAATATCCTAAAAGGGTAGATATATGGCTAGACACATCAAGAGGCTCATAAGGAAAATCAAAACCTAAATAAAAATATACAAACACATAGGAGAAAGTTAATCTACAATCAAATAACATAGATGTATATATGAAACAAATAACGATGATATATATGATAATAGAATCATAAGACTCTGCCTCTAGTATATCGGGTATAACATAACACTACCCATGATCACCACCTGGTTGAGTAGCCCCACAACAACTGCCATGAGCACTACTACCTCTACCCCACACACCTCTAGTGACACCTCTACGTCTCATAGCCAAAAATATAAGTAACTCTAAAATCATGGTAGGGATAGTCCTTGGCCACATGTCTAACCTCATCACATACAAAGCAAACTCTACAACTATACTCAATAGGAAGAAGTTTGACTGAGCTCGAATGGCCACTTAAAGCTGCTGAACCAAGAAACATACTACTGAACACTACAAGGCTACATGCACAGGTCTACTATAATACCCATGGAAATCTCTAAAATCTCTACCTCGATAAGTATGACTTCTGAACTCGCTTTGATGGTGCACCATCTTGGTACCTCCTAGAAATCCTCAAAGAATAGTCTTGGTTATCCTAGTATAATCCACTATACTCTGAAATGATGCTTTATACACTACCATCTATGTCATAGCTAGCTGAAAAAAATATCCAACCCTTTTATAAAATTCTAAATCTTCTTAAACTCGGTGGAAATACTAGCGTAAGAATATCTAAACAAGGATTGGAAATATGCCTCATACTTTGTAATAGTCATACAGCCTTGCTCAAAGTGATCAAAATTATCTCTCATATCATCCCTCAGACTATAAGGCATAAACCTCTCAGAAAGGTCTCAGTAAATGAATCATAATTTATCTCAGAAAAAGCGAGAGGTCTGCAACTAACAATCAACCTCTACCAATCTCTAGCTGCATCTCTCAACTAATAAGTAGTATAAGAAAACCCATGTGACTAAAGAAAACTAAAGTTATGTGACTTCTTACAAAATTTAATCAATAACTCATACGCATCCTCGACTATAACACCACTCAACCTAGGAGGACCCAAGCAAATGAATCTATCAAGCCTCTTTTATCCTTAGAAGACGCAATTATACTTGCAATAATAGAAGGCATAGTAAATTTAGCTGGATAACACCCCGCCTGAAGAGGTAACACAAATGAAGGTTGAACTCCTAATTTAGGAATACCATACTCGAATACAGGCATAGAAAAGAGTGAAATACTATTTAGAATACAAGGTATGAAAGAGCTTCGTGATGAGGAATAAAATAAGAAAAGCTTCCTAAAGACATCTTACAATCTCTCGAATATAGATGTGGACATCTATGTATTGATCTAGGAGAATTTATTAGACACCCCATTCTTACAATATTAGGACCAATGAACCTAGATGCTCTGATACCTATTTGTCATGACCCAAAAACTAAGGGTCATGATGGCACTTGTCGTGGAAATCCTTGAAAAGTAAGTCTATCATCAAAATTGATATAAAATGAAATATAATACAAAAAACAGGGCAAGACTCTTATAACAGATTCAAACCACACATATGTAGCAAAAATAAGAGATACACAACCAAAGATACCTTACAATATCCCAAATATTGGTGTCACATTGTAAGAACTATTAAGTATATCTAGAATGATAAAAGATACAATCATAGTCCAAAAGGATCAAAATCTATCTCTACATACTAAATAAGACATAAAAATACATAGGAAGAAGTAGTAGGCTAAATCCTGAAGCATACGACATTCGCTACCTCAAATATACTCTAAATGTCGCCTGAGTTAGCTATTCATGTGGCGCACTTGTACCTATATCATCATGAAAAAGGCACAGTAAGGATTACGGTACACTTGTATTCAGTAGATATCATAGGCTGCCAGATTAAAGTAGAAAAAAAGAATATAAACACAAAATATGGCATGCCACCTATAATCCAAAAATGTCCCTAATGGTAGCCTACACTATCTCCACTAACAGTTCTATTATATACATATATAACAAATACTAGGACAAGAATAAAAAAATAGATATACACGTATACCAGGTACAATTAAGGTAAGTGAATACGAATATATATATATATATATATATATCACATCAAGAACAAAAATACCACATAGAATAAACACAATATATATGAAATGCAAAAAAGATGATGATGATGATGATGATGATGATGATAATGATGTATGAGGTCTTTGGACAACCTCTGTATACACCTACCAAGGTGTAATCCTGAGGTAGGACCCATAGGGGTTCGGTAACTCATATAAAACCATTATTTAATAGCAATATCCATAAATCCTCTCCAGCATATTCATTAGTTGAGGGTTTTTAAGGATGTCATATTTTCTATCAGAAAACCCAATATTTCCAATATTTTCGTAGTGTTACCAATGTTTCATGAATAAATATGATATAAGGATGTAATTCTCATAACTAACTAAAATGAGAGTATGCAATATCTAACCAATATGCCAACCATGTGACCAAAAATCCATTCAAATCAACCAACCATTCATAATCAAATATAATCCATAAACCATCAATTTTAATATGCAAGAAAATGTTATTTGCACTACATAAATCCCAAAATCTAGGCTTTTCTTACCAAAAAGAGTACAATCAAGCATAAATTTATCAATACCAGACCAACAACATCATACAAGACCCCACACAATTACACCTAGCAAATAAGGTCTCAAAATCATAAAATAATATCCACATAGGACCCCCCCACATACATATAAATCACCTAAATATATTTTTATATTACAACCTCATACCCGTAACATGCTTTTACATTATTATTAACTACCCAACCGAATTTAAAGAAAGTTAAGCTATAACCTATCTCGAATATCAAAAATTGGTCCAAAGCCTTCAATCTGAAGCTTTTCTCTCATAAACAAAGATGAAATAAATAAAAACATATAAATACAAAATCGATGCATCAAAAGAAAGCCAACGATAGCCACATTTTCAATTTTTGAGTCAAAGTCCAAATGGATTTTTTAAAAAATAAATTATAATTTTATTTTAGAAACATGTTGTCCATACTCTGTCATGACCCAAATTTTGAACCCCAAATTCTACACGATGCTCATATTCCTGAAGGACCATAAGCTAACTTTTTTATGATACCTGCTGCAATAACTGAATAATATACAGTAAAAATGCAAAAAACTAGCAAAAAACTTGCCATAAGGTTCAAAATGAAATACAACTATATAAAATAAATCAATACCAAAACTAAAACAACTATCTGAACTTCTAGTCTAAAAGACTCTAAACTATATGAACTTGGAGTTGGTGGGACAATCCCTAACTAACTCCGTCTATTGAAATACTAAATCTAATTCAATACTGAAATAAGGAACATCCTTGAATGATGAGGACTCACAACTAAGTCTACTGTGCTGGATGAGTCTGAACTGCTAAGGATGCACTGGAGCTCGTGCTTCTAACCCTATAGTATAAGACACCATAGTGCAAGGGAAAAATATACGTCAGTACATGAGAATGTACTGGTTCGCTAGATGAGGTAAGGATAAACGCAAGGGTTCATATGCATGAACAATACTGGCTAAATACATGAGTATGTTGAATGAGGATACATGCATGAATGCATAAACTATAACTGAAATAAAAGTAACACTAATTACTGAGTTTACTAATACTGAGATAATGAATAACTGGGTCTACTGATAACTGATATCTGAGGTTACTAATATGACTTGATTATATCTTAGATAAGGCTTATCTAACGGGTGATGTCTGAATCTATTGTTATTGATACTAATTGACTTTATCTAAGATTAGGCCTATCTAGCGGGTGATCTCTGAATCTACTGATATTAAATATGATTAACTGAATGTGAGATCAAGCCTATCTAACAGGTGATCTATGAATCTTTGAAACTATCTATGTTCCTTACAGAGCTGAGTGATTGTATCTGACAATCCTGATTTTTGTAATACTGATCTGAGTTCTATTACTGAGACTGAATTTGAAACTGAGACTGCGGACGGTAGTCATCTAATCAACATGCCCCAAATCTAAACTAGTGGGCTCCAACCTATAACCCCAGCTGGAAGGGTGTCAGTACCATACCACGGGTAAAAATACTTCTATGGTCAAGCCTAAATAACAGGTGACCCTAAATAGGAAGTCAAGCCTAATCTAATGGGTGACTCCTTGGAGGTATCCAGGCCTTAGTCTAATGGGTGACTCCTCATCCTGCACTGGCTGTATAGTTTTGGAGTACAGGACTTGCTACTAATGACTCAGCCTAACTAATGGGGAAGCCTTCATCCCTGCTCCCACTCGGTGCTAAATCCTACTCCCAACTAAATAGACTCCGAATTGATTCTTAGACTATACTAGAGTGAACTGAATCTGTTACTGATCATACTATTTAACTGGACTAGACTGAGTTTGCTAAGTTCTACTGACTGACGGAATACTACTGAATTCTATTAACTGACTAAATTTTGTTGCATTCTGAACTGAATATTTGAATATTACTAAGGTTTAAACTAAATACTGAACTGGAATTGAAATGATACTGAGCTTACTAAATTTTCTTAATTCATGTAACTGACTGAGTTCTACTGATCGTCACATGACTGAGAGTACTACAATTAACACTGGCTCTAGGTATACAACTAAATTGTCAGGTATTAAATACCCCCAGGACTTGATAACATACATAATATAAGACATGACAACTCTTAAATAATAAGACAATGGACTATCATTCACAATACAATCAATGAAGCATCTCTTCAAGCACTTGGAAGTCTTAATTTCCACATGTATAGGGATGCATAAAATATCTCATAATTCATTTACTAAGGCCTTTCAACAAACACTTGACCTGCATTAACTTATACATAATTAGGGATTTCTTGTCAACATGCTATAATGTCTCTATTTCTTTCACATAAGCATTTTATCAGACATATGGGGAGCATGCTTTTGTTATACAACAATTTCTACACCTAATTATCATGGATACATCAATCAATCTTGCATCTTGAAGGGTTTATCATGAACGTCACATAAGTCATCACATATTAGGATCAAACCTTAGCACTTGTAGCCTAGAATATGATTTAATAACTCAACAACGCATGAACTTCAATTTTTAATTCACATAAATCATGAAAACTCATAAATATCAAATCTTTGAATTTAGAAAAGGATTCTTGAACTTCTTGGGTGGAAGGGACACAAGAATCAACATATAACATATATTAACTGGAATATTTTTGAAGATTAATGGTGGAATTCCCTTGAATTTGGACCCTCAATTGAAAACCCTATGCTTGTTCTTGAGGGATCTTGACAGAAAACAATGTATTTTGGTGAATTAAGGGATGAATCTCATGTTATAGACTTATATAAGGGTGGGAAAAATTATGAAATAACCCTGGGGTTGCGAATGTTTTAATGACAAACTAGGTACCAAAGCGCTAGTCGATAGGGTGCGTTTATTGCATCGATGTGATACTTGACGCATCGCACCATTATCGCGCTAAGCCTTAATACTTTTGACTGGTAGTCCTGGAAAAATATTGAACAATGCAATAGGCGATGTGGCGCACCAAGATTACGTTGGTCCACTGTTTTGAGATTTCAAACGTGGTCTAAACGAGGTCTGAAAAATTCAAAATTCATTCGGGAGCCTCTATTGACCTTTCTGATCATGGATTTTCTTAAATATCAAAAGTTTATGTATGTAAAGGTCATGAAATAAGTATGCAAACTTTCAAAGGCTAAAATAGCACTAAGTTTGAATACTTAGCTAGGAGATTCTAACTTTGGGACCTCTTTCAAGCTTTAAGGAACTGAGTTAAGCTTAGAATTTTATGGGATCTTACAATATCTCTCCCTTGGGATCATTCATCCTCGAATGGGACTAAGTTGAGATTTTTGATAGACTAAACTAATTTACTTTACGTGAACAACTGAAACATGTCTATGTGACTGGAACTACAGATTTACTAAAATTTCATACCGAATATGCATATCTGATGGGTGAATACTTGACTGAGTTATTGTATTGAGCTTGCATATCTAATTCACAGAATACATGACTAAACTGACTCATGAATGCATGACTGAATATGCAATGATAACTGAGGCTAACTTTGAAAGGAACATTTGAACATGCAACTAATGGGTTTAAGGATATGGAAACATCAGAGAAATATAGGGCATCTCTTCCTTGGGATACTATGTTCCTCTACGAACACCTACTTTACTGAGATACTGGGGAAATCTGAGGTGATGCACAAGGCTCCTACAAACTGGATCGTGACTGAACATTTGGTATCTAAAACTATTGCATGATTCACTAACTGAGCTAAACTCGCAACTACTAGGATGCTCTATCTGGGAATAGTTACATTCTTAAGATTCTTGATAATATGACTAGATGGAAAGATGGGGAAAACAAACCATATGAATTTGACTGCTTGACTACTAAACTGAATTACTGGCTTTACTGACCGACTTATGCTGAAAACTTAATCTCAAATAGGAGAAAAGGATCTAACAATGCATATCATGAAGATGAAAGCAATTATAACGTACCCAAATCTATGTTAGGGGAACTTTCCTGATCATGATGAGTCTGAAGTACATAAATTCTATTCTAATACTGACCATTAGTGGTACTGGAAGTGGCACCCTGCTGACATAAATCTCTACCCTTCTAAGCCATTAATCAACACTCCTGCAACCTGTGGTATGGCTTGCCACAACTAAGACATACCTCACTGCCTGATCTACACATACCTAGGTGATTCTTACCACATTCTTCACAAAGTGGATAGGCACGATCATTTCTCACACTACTCTGGGTTTTGGAGCCTAGCGCCCCATCATGACTGTTATTCCCAAAATTTAGTACTGGTGCACTAGCTGAAGATAGGGATGGGACTGAAAACTTCTAACTGTGTTGAGAATGGTTACCACCCTGTGACCTTGGTTGAGAATCACTAAAACTACCTATTCTGGATTTCTTATTCACTCTTTCTCTTTTCTTAGATTTCTTTACCTCAGTCTGCTGAGCATGCATCATCAACCTAGAAAGGTCCATGTCTCTATTGAGCATAGTAGTTCTACATTCCTTAACCATCAATCCTAACACACTGGTCACAAACTTACTCATGCTTGACCTATGGTCAGCCATCTGCTTAGAGATATACTTAGACAACTGATTGAACTTGAGGCAATACTCCTTCACTGACATAAAGCCCTGCCTCAAGTTCATGAACTATTCTACCTTAGCTTCCCTCATATTAAGTGGGAAAAACTTATTTAAGAATGCATCCTAAAATAACTGCCAAGTCATAGGAGAAACATTCTCCCCTCTACTCTTCTTCCACATCACTACCCATTCATGAGCAACATCCTTCAACCTATAGGATGCAAACTATACACTCTCCTCTTCAAAAACACGTATAACTTGGGTGATCTTCTTCATATCATCAAGATAAAGCTGGGGGACCTCACCTTCTATTGAACTAAAGAATTCTGGCGAGTTCATTCTCATGAAATTTCTGATCCTAGCTATAGCTAAATCCCTATCTTGCTGAGGTGGGGCTGCATCCTGATGGTTACTCTAAACATTAGTTGTCACAGCCTGGGCTAGCGCCTAAAAAGCTGCTCGAAACTTTGCATATGAGACATTCTCATTCAAAGGATCTACGGGCTGAGGTGGCTGGTTATCATTTCTACAGATATTATCTCTGCAAGAAGGCATATTCTGTAAATAAAAGAATGAAGTAGATTAGATTGAGAGTATAACTTGATCTCATGCTCACTCGCACGACATGAAACTGAAAAAAGGGAAACTTTTCCTAAAATATATCATAGCCTCCTGTCCATAAGTGTGGTACACAACACACCCATGAACAAGACTCTACTAGATGTGGCTTTCAAACTTTCTAGGACACTGTTGAACCTTAGGCTCTGATACCAAGTTTGTAACACCCCAGATTCTGAACCCCGATGCTATACGACGCTCATAATCTCGAACGACCATAAGTTAACCCTTTTTTGCTACCTGCTACAATAACTGAATAATATATTATAAAAATACAGAAAACTAGAAAAAAACTTTCCATAAGGTTCAAACTGAAATACAACTGTATAAAATATATCAATACCAAAACTAAAATAACTGTCTGAACTTCTAGTCTGGAAGCCTCTAAACTGTCTAAACTTAGAGTTGATGGGACAATCCCCTAACTAACTCCATTTACTGAAATACTGAATCTAATGTAATATAGAAATAAGGAACATTCTCAAATGATGAGGACTCACTACTAAGCCTACTTCTGCTGGATGAATCTGAACTACTAAGGATGCTTTGGAGCTTGTGATTCTGAACCTATGGTATAAGACACCATAGCGCAAGAGAAAATTATATGTTAGTACGTGAGAATGTACTGGTACTCTAGATGAGGTAATGTACTGGTACGCTAGATGAGGTAAGGCTAAATGCAAGGGTTCATATGCATAAACAATATTGACTGAGTACACGAGTATGATGAATGAGGATACATGCATGAATGCATAAACTATAACTAAAATCAAAGTAACACTGATTACTGAGTTTACTAATATTGAGATAATGAATAACTAGGTCTACCGATAACTGATATCTGAGGTTACTGATATTACTTGATTATATCTTAGATAAGGCCTATCTAGTGGGTGATCTCTGAATCTATTGGTATTGATACTATTTGACTTTATCTAAGATCAGGCTTATCTAGCGGGTGATCTCTAAATCTACTGATAGTAAATATAATTGACTGATTATAAGATCAAGCCTATCTAGCAGGTTATCTCTGAATCTTTAGACTTATCTAAGTTTTCTACTAAGTTGAGTGACTGTATATAATAGTCCTAATTTATATAATACTGATATGAGTTCTATTACTGAGACTGAATCTGAAACTAAAAGTGTGGGAGGTAGTCATCTAACTGACATGCCCTGAATTTGAACTAGTGGGGTTCAATCTGTAACCCTAGCTGGAAGGGTGTCAGTACCGTGCCACAGGTAAAGACACTTCTATGGTCAAGCCTGTCTAACGAGTGACCCTAAATAAAAAGTCAACCCTAATCTAATGGATGACTCTTGGAAGGTAGCCAAGCCTTAGTCTAAAAGGTGACTCCTTATCCTACGCTGGCTATACAGTTCTGGAGTAAAGGGACTGCTACTAATGACTCTGCCTAACTAATAGGGAAGTAATCATCCCTGCCCTCATTTGGAGCTGAATCCTACTCCCAATTGAATAGACTCTGAACTGATTCTTAGACTGTACTAGACTAAACTAAATCTGTTACTGATCATACTGTTTAACTGAACTAGAATGATTTTGCTGAGTTCCATTAACTGATGGAATACTGCTGAATTATGTTAACTGACTGAATGCTATTACGTTCTAAACTAAATATTTGAATATTACTGAGGTCTGAACTGAATACTGAACTAGACTTGAAATGATACTGAGTTTACTAATTTCCTAAGTCATGCAACTAATTGAGTTCTACTGATCGTGACATGACTGAGAGTACTATAACTGACACTGGCTCTAGACATACAACTAAATTTTTGGATGTTAAATACCCCCAGGACTCGATAGCATATATAATACAAGACATGGCAACTCTCGAATAGTAAGACAATGGACTATCATTCAAAATACAAGAATAAACATCTAACATACCTTAACTGGAAGCTTCTAGAAGATTAACGGAGGAATTCCCTTGAATTTGTATTCTCAATTGAAAACCCTAAGCTTGTTCTTGAGGGATCTTGAGAGAAAACAATGTATTTTTATGAATTTAGGGCTGAATATCATGTTATAGGCTTATATAACTGTGGGAAAAAAATTGAAATAACCCTGGGGTCGCGACTATTTTAATGACTGAAATTGGGCGCTGAAAAGTTGGTCGACGTGGTACGTTGATAGCATTGACGCGATACCCGATGCGTCGCGCCATGATCGCGCCAAGCCTCAGTACTTTTGATTGGCAGTCCTTGAACAATATTGATCAACGTGATAGGCGATGTGGCGCGCCAAGATCGTGTTGGTCCACTATGTTGGGATTCAAAATATGGTCTAAACGAGGTTCGAAAAATCTAAAACACATCCCAGAACCCCTATTGACCTTTTTGATCATGGATTTACTTACGTATCAAAAGTTTATAGACGTAAAGGTCATGAAATAAGAACGCAAACTTTCAAAGGCTAAAATAGCACTATGTTTGAATACTTAGCTAGGAGATTCTAAGTTTAGGAGCTCTTTTCAAGCTTTAACGGAGTGCTTTAAGCTTAGAATTTTGTGGGGTCTTACATACTCATAGGAGAATATAGCTAAATTTCATGCAAAAGGAGTTAGAAATAAGGTTCAAATCAAACAAAAAATATTTTCAAGCTTTACTGACAAACTCCCCCCAATCCAAATCCATTTTAAAAATAAAAAATTAAAAGTTATTTCAAAGATAAAATCAATATAAAAATGATAATTGTATGATTATAAACCATCACGACCTGAGGCTACCCCCTAGTTACGACAACAGTGATTATGGTCAAAAGTTACCACAAGCTAGCCCATGAACTGGTACACGCTGTAAGCAATGAGTAAACTGATAATAAATAATATATATGGAAAGAGAAATAATAATTCCATAAAGTTTTAAATACCAAAACATGATTAAATCAAAGATATGAAATTTATGAAGACCTAAAGAAAAGACTAATAAAACAACTAATAAACCAACTAACTATCTGAATACCGAAAAAGCCTCTAAACGATTGACTGTAGAGTTGATGGGACAAATACCCAACTAACTATGAATAAATCGAAATACTGAACTACAGAGATAAACTGAAATAAAACAATCATGTCCTCAGTAGATAAGAACTCACCCAGACTATTGTTGCTGATAAGATGAACTGTCTAAGCGCAGTCAGGAAATTGTGCCTCCGAACCTATGATATAAGACATCATAGCATAAAGAAAAGTACGCGGTTAGTACTTTGAATATACTTGTATATGAGATGAGGTTAGGCTGTGTTACAGGGGTTAAATGTGCATGAAATAATGACTGGTTGAATAACATGAGCTAACTGAGTATGCATGCATAAAAACTGAAATATTAAGAATGCAAGACCAAGTATATAATATTTCTTAAATAATCTGTAAACTAAATTACTGAAATTTGATAACTAAATAACTGAAAGTCTGTATTCTATAGTCAAGCAAACCTGAACTGAATTTTGTACTAAATACTCAACTGAGACTGTGGGAGGTATTATCTAACCGTTATACCCTAATCTAAGCTAATCGGGGTCCAACCTGTATGCCCAGTTGGATGGGTATCAGTACCATTCCATGGGTACTAACTCTTGTTGTGTGGATCCACTAAACTGGAGTCCTGAAGGACTAGGAAATTAGTGCTAATGGTGAGTTATCCCTAAGGGAATGTCAGTCCTAAAATGGCAGGTGAAATCTCATAATTCTCTGTTGGTTACTATAATACCCCATATTTTTGTGCTGGAATTCTAACTGTTGTTCCTGTGTGTCTAAGCTCTCATCCAAGTGATTCTCAGATGAATACAACTTGTATGATCATTATCCTTGTATATGAAGTAGTATAGAGGTGAAAAATATTCATAGCAATGACCTAGAACAAAGTTGAGCTAAGACCAATTGATTTATCCAAAGTTTGACATTCGATTCTACAAGAGTCAACTTCAAACGTGAATATCTCTTAATATACATGGAATTTTTCATCAAAATACCTATCAAATTGTAGATAATTGAATTATCTTTCCTAAAATACCAATTTCATCAAAATCCAACACCCGAGCAAGGAGTTATGGCTTTGCGAAGTAAAGTACGTCGCCTAACCGATCGCACATAGCTGCTGGAATAGGTGTGCAATAAGCAATGCGGCGCATCCTTAAATGTATATGATAAGAAATGCATCGCATGCTTAAATGTGTGCGATAAGTAATGCAGGGCATACTTAAGTGTGTGCGATAAGCAATGCAGCGCATACTTAAATGTGTGCGATAAGCAATGCGCCGCATACCTCACTTCCAAGTGGCAAAAACACCCCTATATATGTCTATAACAGGGGATTAAACTCCCATAACACCAAAATAATTTTACTTTCTCTCAAAATCACCAAGAACATTCATTATGGTTTTAACCTAAAAATTCAAATATCTCAAGATCCAACCATGAGTTTTCAATAATTCATCGACATTCAGAATTTCCATTTCGAGGGCTACAATAAACACTCATTATTTTCATGAATAAAGTCCCAAGGTCAAGAGTTCATTCAAAGATTCAATTTTAAGGTATGTGGAGTTTTTCAACAAGAACATCCTTTCGTTTTTGTGCCTAAAATTTGTATTATTTGAAAAGATATATGATTTTACATGCTTTGATATGAATTTGAGATAAAAACTATTATCCTACGTTCTTGTTCAAAAGAATATTATATTTTTATGATGTCTTGAAGATAAATTCCTTGAGTTTTGATGTTAATATCATGTTTGAAGTTGAATCTCCAGATTTTCATATGAATTATACATGTTTGCTACATAAAGTTTGAATCTTGAAATATTTTGCTCTAGTATTGATATATGGGTTTTGAACCCTATTTGAGAATTATGTTTTTGTGAAAGTAATCTGTTATGCACACCTTGATATTTGAATGATTTGACCTTTTGGTCTTGAAAGAGTTATTTTTGAACTCATATGAGAAAAGAAATCCACATTTTGATTTATTATGAAAATGGGGTAGCATGATGGCTCCTGTTGTGAATTGCTGAATTATTTTGTGATGGATTTTCTTTGAAAAGATCTTAGCTAAGTTCAGGAGTAGTCTTTAGCACTTAGTGGGAGGTATAGCTGTGTTGGTACTTCCCTAGAACTACGTGCCCCCGTAGGATCCAGAATTAAAGCTAATTATATATAGTGATCACCAGTTTTTGGATTTGATACTTATAGTCCTACTCCGATGGCAAGGATAGAGCGACTCTCCCCAACGTGGGTTGTACGTTGGACTCCATGTGGATCACTTGGTTTATGTTGTTTATGAGATCTCCCAATGTATGTGTGTGTATTCTCCTATCTAATATGAAAAGTCTTATTCTTCTATCTGAGATGAAAGCATATTTGTTTGAAAGACTGAGTTCGAGAAAGTCATTGTTTTCAAAAGATTTAATGAACATATATTCCGAAGAGAATTGTTATGAGATTTGATTGCTTTGATAATTTGGAATCGAGAGGGAAGTGAATTGAGATTTATTATGATGACTCACATGTTTCACCCGATATATTTTAATCTCTTATGATTATGATGATTTTAATTCGAGCTAAGTGAGTCATTTATATCAGCATGCAAAAGTTTATAAACTGTTATGATATTAAGATATTATTTTATATATGCATTTCACCCCATATGCTTGGTATGTTTCCATGGTACTAACCCACATATTCATATGTGGGATAAATTTTCTCAGAATTTAGGTACAAGGTATAGTGTACATCTTCAGATCCAGACAGTTCGCGGCATCCAGTCAGCAGGTGATGAGTCCTTTTGATTCAAGGGCTTGAGTTAGTTTTATAGTTAGAGAAGTGTTGTATTTTATTTATTCATTCATATTGAGTTGGGTTAATCGGGAGTCATGACCCGGCTACCTACAGTCAGTACTGTCAGTAGAAGTTGATGTATTCCGTTTCAATTTTGGTTGTAAAAGCAGAGTTGTGATCTTGTAAATTTAGTTTTGTATCTATCATATTCAGAAAAGAGTTATTTTCCTTAGATTTGTATAGATTTATACTTTTTGTTCAGTTGCTTATGAGTTATGACAGTAGAAGGGTTAGCTTGGGGTAACTTGTGATCCTAAGCACCGTGTGACGTCTCAGGACCCAATTTTGGGGCATTAGAGTTACATAGTTCTAGAAATTTGAGAATGCTTTTAAGGACCTAGTCTTAGCTGACGGGTGAGCCCCCATCTATAGGTTCGCTCGATGCCTAATCCTACTCTCAACTGAACTGACACTGATTACTAGACTGAATTGAGCTTAACTGAATAAGCAACTGATAATAACTAACTGAATGATAATGCTCATGGTATATCTAAAATTATTTTGAAGATACTGAAATTATGTTAAAAATTAGGTATCGGGTGTTCATAACCCTCCAGCACTAAATGGAAATAATAATAAGGACGTATAAAAGCTTTGATACCATAATAGGGGATCATTGTTCATAACCCAATCATTTAGACATTTCATCAAACACATGAAATTCATAATTTTAAGCATGGGAATGGTGAAGCATGCAAAAATAAAATAGTTACAATACGAAAACCATGAATTAGTGATTCAACATGAAAATTTCATCATTCAAATATGTAAGGTCTCATTACATTGAAAAACACTTATAAACATAAGTTATAATTAAAATATGTAAGAGCTTCATAGAGATAATTCATCATAAACATGTATAGTTCATAATTTAAGGCGTAAAAATGGATTCTTGGACTCCATGGGTGGAAAGGGCCCACGGATGAACATTACACTTACCATAAACCCTTAAGCTTGAAATAGAAAAACAATCTTGATGCTTTTCTTGAAAGTTCTTGGATTGGAAAACTTAACTTGTTGGTTTTCTCGAAAAGGAGGTAATTGAATTTGATGTTCTTAGGAGATGGTTAGGTTTTCTTTGAGAGGAGAATTAGGGAAAATAGGCATATAATTCCCTAACCGATGCTTTCATTCATGTTTTTTACGAATTGGATTGGGGGGAAAAGACTTAATTGCCCCTCAGAGAATTAAATTCAAAATTGGAATGCGGTTTCGGGTCTCGAGAAATTTCAATCCAAAAACGATCCAATCCTCATCCAAAAAATTCAAAACTTCCTAGAGATATGATCCTTACACCTCTGAACATGGATTAATTCAAAAACCTATATATCAGGGTCGGGAAGACCAATTTAAAAGTTCTCAAAGTTAAGAGGCCAAAAATAAGACTAAGTACTCAATGGTTTGTGCAATTTTCAGGCTTTAAGCCTCTTATGCATACAACTAGGAGCTCAACCAAGCTAAGTATAATATGGGGTATTAGAATATCTCCCCCTTGGGAACATTCATCCTCGAATAAGACTGATTAAGTTAAGAATACTGGGGAAATTGAAATCACATACTGAACATGCATAACTAAAAACGTGATACACGACTGAACTGAATTCGTGAATGCATGCAAAGACATGAGAACGATTATATAGCTGGGACTGAGAATAGAAAAGAGTTAATGTAAGAAGAATCATTACCTTAAGTTGATTCTTAGATTGTAGAGAAATGATTAGGGTACTTGGTATGCATATCTACTTCTGCTTCCCAAGTGGCTCCCTCAACATAATGATTCCGCCAAAGAACTTTGACCAAGGGAACTTCTTTGTTCCTTAGTCTATGAATTTGACGATCAAGGATCTCATCTGGGATTTCTTTGTAAGAAAGGCTATCCTGAATAGCTATGCTTTCTAAACGGACTATAGCCGCTGGATCACCAATACACTTCTTTAATAGGAAAACATGAAACACTGGATGTACTGATGCCAAATCCGCAGGCAACTCAAGCTCATAAGCTACCTTTCCAAAATGACTTAAAATTTTGTAAGGGCCAACATATTGGGGATTGAGGTTGCCCTTCTTTCCAAATATCATCACTCCCTTCTTGGGTGAGATTTTCAAATACACCAAATCTCTAACTTTAAACTCAAGATCCATCATCCTCACATCTGCATAGGATTGCTGATGGTTTTGGGTTGTCTTAAGCCTCTCCCAAATCAGCTAAACCTTCTCCATTGTATAAAACACCAAATCTAGTCTTAGCAAAGTAGTCTCACCTACCTCAAACCAATAAATAGGAGATCTATATCTCCTCCTATAGAGAGCCTGAAACGAATCCATCTGAATAATGTACTGATAACTGTTATTGTAGGCAAACTCGAACAAAGATAATTGATCATCCCAACAATCCTTAAAATCAAGAACACACGCCCTCAATATATTTCTTAGGGTCTGAATAGTCCTCTCTGCCAGACTATCTGTCTAAGAATGAAAAGTTATACTAAGATGAACTTAGGTACCAAGACCCTTCTAAAAAGCTCTTCAAAAGTGAGAGGTAAACTGACTACCTCTGTCTAAAATAATAGACAATGGGACTTCGTACAACTAAACCAACTCTCTAATATAGATCTTGGCATAATCCTCAACTGATTATAAAGTATGAACTGGTAAGAAATGAGATGATTTGGTCATTTGGTCTACAATGACCCATATCGAATAATGTTGATGACGCATATGAGGCAAACCCATCACAAAATCCATGATTATCCATTCCCACTTCCAAGTGGGAATGAACTCCTACAATGTTCCACTAGGCCTCTAGTGCTTAACCTTAGCCGACTAACAGTTAGAACACTTAGCTACAAACTCTACAATATCCCTCTTCATACCAATCCACTAATAGATTTCCTACAAATAACTGTATATCTTAGTGGCTCCTGGATGTAAAAAGTAACCCACACCATGTGCTTCTGCCAAAATCCATTGTCTTAAACCATCAACATACGACACACAAACCCTACCCTTACATCACAACACACCATCTTCCCCTTAGGAGAAAACCTCCACTTTCTGACCTCTAACTGTCTCTTTCAGTTTCACTAAACTAGGATCCCTATCTTGCTTCTTCTTCACTTTGGCAACCAAAGAAGATTTTGAACTCCTGTAATCCCAAAAACTACCTTTATCTGAATCAACCAACCGAACACCTAGTCTAGTAAGCTGATGAACCTCCTGAACTAACCTCTTCTTATCATTCTCAAAATGAGCAAACTACCTATAGATAATATACTAAGGGCGTTTGCCACTATATTGGCCTTGCCTGGATAATACAACACACTCATATCATAATCTTTTAACAATTCTAACTATCTTCTCTGACGAAGACTTAAATATTTCTATGAAAACACTTGCTACAAACTTTTTCAATTTATGAACACATCAACATGAACTCCGTAAAGAAAATTCCTTCAAATTTTCAAGGCAAAAAAAAACTACTACCAACTCAAGATCATAGGTAAGGTAATTCTTTTCATGAGGCTTAAATTTTCTAGAGGCATAGGCTATGAGCTTGCCTCTTTACATCAATACATAACCAAGACCAACTGTGGAAGCATCACGGTAGACAACAAACCCATCTGAACCATTTGGCAAAGTCAAGAATGGGGCTGAGGTGAGTCGAGTCTTCAACTCTTAAAAACTCTTCTCACAAGAATCTGACAACTAAAACTTGATATTCTTCTAAGTTAATCAAGACATGGGGGACTCAATAGATTAAAACCCTTAGACAAACCATCTGTAATATCCAGCCAAATCTAAAAATCTCCTGATATCTGATAGAGAGATAGGTCTGGGATAGTTTCTCACTGTTTTGGTCGTTTGAGGGTCAACTCTAATGCCATTACTAAAAATAATATGGCCAAGGAAAGCTATTGACCTTAGCCAAAACTCACACTTATTGAATTTGGTGAATAACTGATGGGCTCTAATAGTTGGAAATGTAATTCTGAGATGGTCTGCATGATCATTTTCACCACGGAAGTAGACAAGAATTTCATCAATAAAGACGATGATGAACATGTCCAAGTACAACTTGAAAACTCTATACATCAAGTCCATGAATATTGCTGGGGCATTCTTTAGTCCATAATACATAACTAGGAATTCAAAGTTACCATACCGAGTTTTGAAGGGTGACTTTGGAATGTCACATTCTCTGACTCTGTGCTGATGATAGCCGAATTTGAGGTCTATCTTTGAGAAATAATTGAAACCCTAAAGTTGGTCGAATAAGTCATCAATCCTAGGGAGTGGGTATTTATTTTTGATTGTGACTTTGTCCAACAGACGGTAATCGATGCACATCCAGAGAGAACCGTCTTCTTATGCATGAAAAAGACTGGAGCTCCCCATGGGGAAAAACTTGGCCTAATGAATTCCTTATCTATGAGATCTTTCAAGTGTTATTTCAACTCTTTTAGCTCATCTAGAGACATCTCATATGACAGAATATTGATAGGTTGGGTATCTACAAGAAGATCTATTCCAAAGTTAATTTTCATTTTAGGAGGAACTCCAAGAAGATCTTCAAGGATCACATCTGGAAATTCCCTTACTACTAAAACTGACTTGAGACTCGAGGTCATAGAACTAGAGTCTTTGAATCAAACAAGATGGTAAACACACCCCTTAGATATTATTCTTCTTGCTCTAATATATGACACAATTTGAGCCCTAAGAACTGAAGTACTACATGTTCATTCAATGACTGGTTCATTAGGAAACTAAAACTGAATGAGTCTATTTCTACAGTCAACTGAAGCATAGCACAAATGGAGCCAATCTATATCGAGAATGACATCAAAATCAGTCATCTCACTCTATAAGATTAATCGAAGTGATTTTCTGGGATACTATAACTGGGCAATTTCTGTACACTCATTTGGCTATGATAGACTTACCCACTGGGGTATACACTGAGAAAGGCTCTACTAAAGTTTTGAGACTAACATTGAAATTAATAGCTATATAGGGGGTTACAAAAGAAAGTAAAGCCCTGGGATCTAACAAAGCATACACATAAAGATGAAAGACATGTATCTTACTTGTAAAAACATTATAAGAGGTTTACTGGTCATAATGGGACTGAAGTTCATACAATCTATTCTAGCTCCATCCACTAATGGCACTAGAAGTAGCGCCTTGCTAAGTCGGGCGACCTGTTGGAGCTGATGAAAAATTGGACTGGCCCTATTGACGAAAATACTTTCCCCTCTTATCAATTACTAGACACTCTCTAACCCTATGGACTGGCTTGCCACACCCAAAACACACATCACTATCAACCTTACACACATCCAGATGATTCCTACTTTATTTTCCACAAAGCAGAGAAGTACGATCACTGTTCACACTACCTAGGGACTTAAAGCCTGGCATTGTATCCCAACTATCATTCCTGAACTTTGGCATTGGTGCACTAGCCGATGATCCAGATAGGGCAGAGAATTTATAATGGGAATGATAATAGTTACCACCCTTCGACCTCGGCTAAGAAAAGTTAAAGATACCTTTTTCTGGACTTCTTATTCCTTCTCTCTCCTTGAGTTTCTATTTCTCAATCTGGTGAACATGAACCATAAGCCTAGATAGGTCTATCTCCTTAATCAACATAGCATTCCTAAAATCTTTGACCACACTATCATATATACTTGAAACGAACTTATTCATTATATACCTATGGTCTGCAACCACATTAGGAGCATACCTTGCCAACTGAGTAAAATTAAGCGAGTATTCCTTCACACTCATATTACCTTGCTTCAAATTAATAAACTCTAGAACCTTATCTTACCTTAACTATAAAGGAAATAGCCTATCTAAAATAGTTGTGGCAAACTCCTCCCTCTCTACAGCCCCTACCTCGAAACCCATATTCTCCTTTTACTGCTTATACCACGTATGATCTATATCCTACAACTGGTAAGCAGACAACTCTGAACTCTCACTCTAAGTGATATTCATGACATAAGTAACCTTCTAAACCATACCAAAAAACTCCTGTATATCCTCCTCAGACTTAGATCCCCAAAACAAAGAGAGATTCATGGGAGTGAAATCCTGAATCCTAGCTATAACTGTATTTTCCACTAAATTAGCTGGGGCAACTCCTGATTGTTTTGAGAAGCTACTAGTTTAGATAAGGTAGTTAATGTAGCTCTATACTCGACATGAGAGATGTGCTTATTCAGGGGATCTTCCTGACTATGCGGAGGTGCAGGCTAATTTCCATTTCTTTTTTTTGTTGTATCTTTTGGGAGGCATTGTGTGTTAATGGAATGAAGAATGAGTCATAAAGAGAGTTTTAAATATAGATTATACTCATCCGTATGACATAAATACTGAAAGAAGGGAAACTTTTACTAAAACGTATTGTAGACTCCTATTCATAAGTTTGGTGTGCTTCAAACCCATGCATAAGACTCTACTCAATAAGGCTTTTCAGACTCCCTAGGATACTGTAAAACCTTAGGCTGTCATACCAAGTTTTGTCACAACCAGATGCTACCCCCTAATCATGATAATGGTGCTTACGGTCACAAGTGACCACAAGCTAACCCATGAATTTGTACCTATTATAAGCGCTGAGTAAATTGATAATAAACAATATATACGAAAAAACAACTAATAATGCCATACGGTTTTAAATACTGAAACATGATTAAATCATAGATCTAAAATGTATGAAGACCTACTTAAAAGACTGATAAAACAACTGATAAACCAACTAACTGGTTGAATGTCTGAAAGGCCTCTATCTAACTGACTGTGGAGTTACTCGGACAAATCCCCAACTAACTTCGACTAAATAAAAATACTAAACTATTAAGATAAATTGAAATAAATCAATCATGTCCTCGATAGATGAGGACTCACTATGATAGCTGCTGCTAACAAGTTGAACTGTCTAAGTGCGATCAGGAAACTATGCATTCGAACCTATTATAAAGACATCATAGCGCGAAAAAAAGTATGCGGTCAATACTTTGAATATACTGGTATATGAGATGAGGTTAGGCTATAGTACAGGGGTTAACTGTGTATGAAATAATAACTAGTTGAATAGCATGAGATAACTGAGTATGCATGTCTGAAAACTGAAATACTGCGAATGCAAGACTAGGCATATAATATTTCTAAAACAACCTATAAATTGAATTACTTAAATCTGATAACTGAATAACTGGAAGTCTGTATGTTATGGTCAAGCAAACTTGAATTAAATTCTATATTGAATAGTAAACTGAGACTGTAAGAGATATCATCTAATCGATATGCCCCAATCTGAGCTAATAGGGATCTAACCTGTAACTCTAGTGTCAAGGGTGTCAATACCATGCCACGAGTACTAACTCTAGATATGTGGATCCACTCAACTGGTGTTCCAAAGGACTAGGGAGTCAGTCTTAAATTGGAGGGTGACCCCTAAGAGAATGTCAGTCCTAAACTAGCGAGTGATATCTTAGAGAATGTCAGTTCTAAACTGGAGGGTGACATCTCATAAACCTACACTGTCGACGTAGTTTTGGAACTTAGGGACTACTTCTAAGGACCTAGTCCTAGCTAGCGGGTGAGCCCTCATCCCTAGGTTCGCTTGGTGCTAAATCCTACTCCTAACTGAACTGACACTGATTACTTGATTGAACTAAGTTTAACTGAACAAATAACTAATCATAATAACTGAATGAATGATAATGCTCGTGGTATATCTGAAATTAGTCTAAAGATACTAAAATTATATAAACAACTAGGTATCGGCTGTTCATAACCCTCCAGCACTGAATGGAAATAACAATAAGGACGTATAAAAGCTTTGATACCATAATAGGGGATCATTGTTCAAATCCCAATCATTTAGACATTTCATCAAACACATGAAATTCGTAATTTTAAGCATGGGATTAGTAAACCATCCGAAAATAACATAGTTAAAATACCAAAACCACGAGTTAGGGATTCAACATGAAAATTTCATCATTCAAACATGTAAGGGCTAATTCCATCAAAAAACACTTGTAAACATAATTTATAATTAAAATATATAAGAGCTTCATAGATATAATTCATCATAAACATGTATAATTCATAATTTAAAACATAAAAATAGATTCTTGGATTCCGTGGATGGAAAGGGACCATGGATGAACATCACACATACCTTAAATCCTTAATCTTGAAAGAGAAACACAATTTTGATGCTTTTCTTAAAAGTTCTTGGATGGGAAAACTTAAATTCTTGGTTTTATTGGAGAGGAGGTAATTGAATTTGATGTTCTTGGGAGATGGTTAGGGTTTCTTTGAGAGGAAAATTAGGGAAAATGGGCATATATTTCCCTAATCTAAGCTTTAATTCGTGTTTCTTATGAAATAGATTTAGGGGAAAATACTCAATTGCCCCTCAAAAAATTAAATTTGCAACTGGAATGCCGTTTAAGAAGTCACCGCAATGCGATGAAGCCTCCACTTCTATAATCACTGTGACGCGTCACTATCATGGTGAACTGCTAGAATCTAAATCTAAAGACGACCTAATCCTCGTTCGAAAAATCTGAAACATCCCCGAGACATGCTCCTTACACCCCTGAACAAAAATTATCTCAAAATACTTCATCTCGGGGTCAGGAAGACCAATTTAAAAATTCTCGAATTTTAGAGGCCAAAAATAAGACTAAGTCCCCAACACTTAATGAAATTTTCAGGCTTTAAGCCTCTTATGCATGCAACTAGGAGATAAACTAAGCTAAGTATAATACGAGGTATTACAGAAACTTTCCAATGGAATAGATCTTGAAACCTCCTTCAGAATCGTCCAAATCCAAACTCCCAAGCTCCAAAAATGGTGGAAATGGGATTTTGATTCTAAACTTGGGTGGAAATCACAAAAAAAATTAAAATATAAGTTCTTGTAAAATGGATAAAATAGAGTTATAAATTAATAGAAAATAATTATACGAGAACATATCGAAAATCATCAAAATCAGAGCTTCCTAGATCCCAAAATATCAAAAATATGAATTTAGGTCTTATACTCATCGAAGTCGTGTAAGCGATAATTTGATCACTTAAGTAACCTGGTAAAAGGGTCAAAATGTCTCTTCAGATGCCAAAAGTTTTCTTAAGAGACCCATTCAAATGGTCAAAGGTTCACTTTCATGAATACACCAGCAATGCCAAAAACTTATTTTTGACCCCCAAATATTATTTAAAACCCTATGAACATAATCCAATTTGATTGTAAAATAAGTTTTGGAACCTACAAAATCATCAAATTTATGAGAAAGGTCATTATCTCAAAATTAACACCCCCCCCCTCGAGACTCTATTTACAGTATTTCCGAACCTAAGGTGGAAATGGGATTTAAAGGACACGAAATTGAACCAACTCCACCACTAACCCAAATTTGACTTCTTGGGATCAATAGAGATATTATATTTCTAAAAAAATCATTTTCAAAAAATTAGCCCTCGAGACACAATTTCACAACTTTCCTAACCGAGGATCGAAATGAAATATAAAAGTCATAAAACCATACCAACCATGATACCAACTTAAAATTGATGTTTCAGGTTTGTTGGTGTAGTTTGTTTTGTCATCTGATGTACAGATCAATAAATGTTGATCAAAGTCAACTATAAGGCTTTTCAAGCCACCAAAAACTATAAACTCATATAAATCATACCAAAATACTTTGAAAACTCTACCAATCATCCCCACACTCCAGAAATACCATAAAGAAACTTCGGAGACGGTTAAAATGGTCAAGTCATATAGAAATAAATATTTCATAAAAATCTCCAAAAATTAAATTATTACATACTTCAGTTCAAAATAAATCTTGGTTGAATAAGAAGAAGTTAAATCTTTGTGTTTCGAGGTTTATGTATTGATTTGTAGAATATTATTTGAATAATTTTTCAGAATGTAAAGTTTAACTTTTTTCATCATCTTTAATTTGAAGTTTGTAATAGTAATATTCACGATAGGAGATAGTGTTCTTTTTTGTCATTCTTTTGTAAAACTTCTTCTCAATATTAAGGAATCCATCAATTGAAGACATGTTCGTCACACGTGAAAGTCTCACATCTTTTTAGGAAGAACGATCTCTAGGGGTTTACTTTTTTGTATAATCTTTTGGATGCCACAATGCCATCCGTTTTAACCATATGAAAATAACAAAGGGTATTGGAATGAGTCGTAACACTGATAGTAATAGTGAAGAAATTGGTTACTATTGCTAAGGACATAAACACGAATATGTGGTGTAGAAATAAAACTATCCAATTCCTCATCAATCATATAGCTGCCACTTTTGAAACATTAGATAAGTTGTAGGTTCATTTTTCCATGATAAAATCACACTTAAGTGTGATATAGAAATTAAATAAATTTGAAATATATGCTACAAATTTTAGAAACAAAGAGTGTGGATTAATTTGTAGAATATCCACCAAGTTTTCAATAAAAGATTTTTTGAGTTTTTCTAAGAAAGTTATCCTATAAACTTTATCATTCTCAGTGTCATAAAAATAGAGTTGTAAATTTTTTCTGTTATCTGCAATGGTAAGGCTAGGTAGAAAATTGTATATTTGTCCTTGAACCTTAAATGTGTAGATGCCTTTAGTCCTATTATCCAACTCCTTATTTTATTTAAATCCAACGGTAGTAAAGCCAAACATTTTATTCTATGTTCTAATGTAAGTATAAATTTATTTGAATTTATCGAACTTGTCATAATAAAGATGTTTTAATGCAGTAGTTAGTTAGTGTGAAACTAATTTTATGGAACCATTTTTACAATTGAAGGTTGGAGTTTCGTATTGAAACCTTCTGACTGCACAAAATTTACAGTTTGAAATACTTTTTAAAAGAGTAGGGTAGCTAGTCTATATTCCAGCAACCCACCTGTATTGATTTGCGCCCTGCAACATTTTAGATTCATGAGAGCTAAATCTAAATGATTTTATAAAGTGAAAGTAAAATTTGATCCAACCAACCATCTTAAGAATTAGAAGGTTCATCCCGGATGAATAGAGCAGGCTGATCGAAAATCATGTACAGAGCTCTAACGTAGAAGATAGTTGGTTAGAACCACATATAGTAGGATTTTCTAAGGTAGTTTGCTTTCTTGCATCATATTCTACTTAGCATCATTCTGGAAATGTTGCCTTTTGTTTATGTGACATTTCTTTGTAATCAGTATGATGCTGGAGATTTCTCTCAATTTGAGTGTCAATCATATTTCTTTTTATATCAAACATTTTATTTCATAATTTTTATTAATTTATTTTTCTTTTATTTAAAATTTATTCTTATTCCTACAAAAAAACACATACTTACATGGGGTGGGGGGGGGGGAGAATAAAGTAGAAAATTTATACTTTATATAATTAGAGACATAACATCATAAGTAGACATTAACTATTGTAGCCACTGAAAACATAACATTATGGAGAAGAAATTACTTGTTGTACACACAATATTGATTCAGTGCGTAAAGCAAGTATCACTTTGTTGATTCAACATGTAAAACAAATATCACTCTCAGAAGCCTGCAAAATTAAAAATGTGCAACGAATAATATCTTAATCTAAAATTGAGCCATTATGTTTCAGTCAAATGATACAATAGGTAGAACTTGAATAAGCTAACCCTTGCATGTATTATACATTTTTTTTCAAACCAAGGTTATTGTAGTTTTAAAAATGGTTTCATGATATTTAGACAAAGAAAGTTTACTTTTACCAATCATATTAAATTTACTGATTTTAAATACAAAAATCAGTGTAGTTATGTTTACCTCAAATTCGATTTTTCTTGTTTGACGAACTTAAATTTTTTTATTTCAAGTATAATAAGTTGGTTGAAGGTGAATGATAAGGGTATTTAGATTGACTTATTTTTAAGTGCTTTTTGATTTTAAGCACTTTTTTAATTTTGGAGGTGTTTGGCAAAGACTAAAAATGCTTTTAAGCATTTTACTTTGTGCTTAAAAATTACAAAAATAAGCCAAAAGTCATAAGTAGGTTACTACCTACTTTTGGCTTTTGGATTTTGACTTTTAAGTTAAAAAAGCTCATCCAAAATACTCTCAATATGTCATAAATTAATACAAAACACATATGAAATTATTAGTTTGAGAAATTGGGTACATATGCTTGTTAATTTGTCATCTATGAAGGTTATTTATTTTTGAGAAGTAATTGTAAGAATTTTATTGGAAATGCAATATTAAGAGTGTTGGATAAGTTCTACAACTATTTTAAGGCACCAAGCACTGAAATTCATCTACATAATTTATCAATCATAGTGATAAATACTCTACTTATGACTTTTTCAAAATCTGCTACGTGAGATGCTTTGTGCACGAGTCTCTCTGTTATTTTAGTGATAAATAACATCAAAACTAATATGTAAAACAACAATAGCAAATGATTAAACTGTGAAAAAAATAAACGAAGGAAAATAAAATCTCAATTTAGCATAAAAAAAATATGTAAAAGGAATAGTTGCATGTACAATATTCAGCAAAGGAAAAATGAAGAAAAATAGTACAAACGCATGTCAAGAAAATCAAAGACAACAAAATCAAGAGTACAAATAATTATTAACACCATAAGTAAAACAATCAAGACACCTAAATTAAGTATCGAAAATGAGAAAAATTCACCGCAAATGTAAAAACAACAGAAGCAACGACAAGAAAGACAATCCGCCAAAACATTGTTGGAACAACCTAAAATTAAAGATTAAGGAAAATAAGAAATTGCTAACCAACAATACATGCATAAACAAAAACCAATCCATTATATTTCAGCCAAATGATACAACGGGTAGAACTTGAATAAGCTAGTACTTGAATGTACGAAATATTTAAATATTTATTTTTCAAGTCAAATGATGCAATTGTCCCACCAATCCAAAATTAGGCACAAAAAAGAGAAATTGTTAAAACGACAAAACATGAATAATTAAAAATCTAGTCAAAAGAAAAGTTAATCCCAACAATTATACCCAGATTCTATTTTTTATACACACATACACACACATATCAAAAAAATAGAGAGTCAACAAAAAACATCAAAAAATATCAAAGAACTTGAATAATAGCCTAAAAATTTATCTGGAAGGAACAACAGAATAGAAATCAAAAAGTCACCAATGATATTCATCAAGAATAAATAACTCGAAAGAAGAAAAGTTCACAGATAAATAAGAAAAAAGGATCAAAGCAACGACCCAAATAGCTTTCGTAGATCCTTGTTTATAACGCATACATAAAGAGAAATCAGTCTAAATTAAAAAGAAAAGGGAACTACTAAAATTATAATCAAATTAAAACAATACATATATAATCACAATAGAGAACTCAAAATCAGAAAAAATACAACAGAAATAAAAAAATTATCGAAATAAAGACACCAAAAGAAGAAAAAGAGGATTGAAGAAACTGACAAAAATAACTTTCGTAGATCTTGAGTGCACAAATTTCAATAGAGCATTGTAAAGATAAAATCAAGAAGAAATTTTTTCAGTAATGTCACTATCTATTAAAATGAAAGGAAAAGAAAGTTTTGTAAAAATGAAAAATACCATCCATAAATGCAATGAACCACGTGTACAAATAGTACATGCATAGACACGCATGTAATACTAATATAGGAGTATACCAATAGCATGTGGAATCACAAGAACTACGAGAGTTATATATTTATCCTTACTTTTGATTTTATTTACATAAACTACCCTTCATAGTACAAGGAACTTTCACTTATTAATTAGTATAAAAAAGTGACTCCCCATGAAAATTTTTGATGAAACGTAGGGATCCACCAAGTATTAGGGGACCAGGTCCCTTGACAAATTAATATCGTAAAATAGTTAAAAGAGAAGGTCAATACGAAAAGTAAAATGTACACTATGTTTACTTGGAAATCTCCTTGTTCAAGAGAGGAAAAACCACGATCTATCTGTCGCGACCCAATTTCTCAGGTCATAATGGCACCTACTATAACCCGCCAATAGGCAAGCAAAACACGTAGTCCAGAACTGCTAGTAACATACTACCAAAAATGAAAGGAAAAATATAAAATAGATGTAATAAAAGATCAAATACATAATATAGTCCCAAAATCTGGTGGTGTCAGTACAAGAGCTTCTAATATAATAAGAGTAAAAAGTGAAATACCAAGGGAATTACACTATTACAACTCATCTATGAATCCAACATAGAGACTAGTCTACTACATAAGAGGGAGAAAGGTACTACTCTGAACGTTAAGATCCTACCCTATGTCTCTAAACTATGGTTGTTCTACATAACACACACAACACCAAAAATTAACTCATACTATCATTTGCAGGCTGCAGAAGTGTAGTATGAGTACCAAAAATGTAGTATTTAGTAGGAAATTACCAACTGAGCTCCAAATATAATGCAGATATATACAACATATAAGCAAAAATAGAACTACACCTAACTGTCCAACAATCACATAATAAAGATAGTGAGATAGTAAGGGAAACTATTCTACTTATATCTAAGAAACTGGCATAATAAGACTAAGGAAGTATCAAGATTAATCCATCCTACTCTAGCCAAGCTCAGGAATCTCAATAGTATATCATATATCCCTTGTCAATATATGAATAAAGGCAAAAAAAGAATATAAAATAATATACAAGGACAAAGAATGAATATACAATCTAAATAAATGAGGGAAGGGATAATGGTAATACCATAGCTACATGTTAATAGATATAAATATATTTGTATAAATGAGGTCAATTAAAGGTACGGCTTAAACATTAGACTAGCATCTAAAGACCACAAAATCATAGCAGGAACTAGTGCTAGATACTTAGGATTTTTGAACCATATATCTAATCATGACATAATCATGCTTAATAATATAATCATAAGATGAAAGAGGATAGAATCATACCTCTAATCTCGATACCAGATCAGTAATTAATATGCCACAAACTAGTCCTAACAATGATCATAACAACAATAATAATAACAATATCAATGATAACGCGAGTAACCAGCTAGTCTGGATAACTAATATTTATCCTAGTCTTTCACGTACCCCCATCGCTCCAAGCTCAAAAGGTCTAATCAACATAAAACACACCATATGCATAATCATCACGTATACCTATGCACCCCCCTCCTATAAAGCTGATAGATATAGGCATATGCTGGTGATAGGAAATATGCATACAAGAATGAATGTAAAATATATAATAAATATCACAATCATCCTCAAGAATCAAATCGAGTATATAATCAGTATTGTAATAACCCTCTGGACTTGAACCAAATATATAGTCAGTATCCCAATCATCCTTCGGCCTTGCCGAGTATAAAATATATCATCATAATCATCCTCCGATCTTGCAAAGTATATAAGCATATTATCATAATCATCCTCTGGTCTTGTCCAATATATAAACATATCATTATAATAATCCTTCGACCTTGTCGGGTATATAAGCATACCATCATAAATATAATAATCAATATCTATAACATCATTGACATATATATAACATCAATACTACCCAAAATTCATATCATCAATACCACTATCCTTCCTCTATCTCATATCGGAGAGATGTGTATACTGATATGTAATAGGTGCACATACTTAGCTCGTTTCTAAAAAGAGTATAAATCCATAAATCTATATCCTGGAATAAATGTCGGGACTAAATCACTATAAAAGTGTAGAAAGTATCAGAATCTCTCACGACAAGAGTAAATAGTATCTTCAAAATCATGGATCAAAATATGTCTCGATCACATCTTTAAAACATTATTTCCAAAATTTTTACACATCGGTGATCTATTAAGATAGTGCAATTTTTATTATGAAGAAATCCATTTTTAAGGTGAAGTGTGGGCCTTAACCCATATTTAGGAGAAATAGTAATAAAATTATAATCTAGTTGGAATCGTACCATTTACCGATGCAATGATCATGAATGTATTGAATCTATGAATGTTATCTCTAGTGTTTAAACAATGGAACCATAATCATTAATATATCAATAAACTACAGTCACATCCTTTACAAGGATAAACACTTCCCGAATGGCTAACCTATATCATAACATGGCCTTGGGCTCAATAATGTGTCTGAAATAATTACAACATCATAATCACGATGTTTAGCCCACATACATATATAGAACACATATCAATAATCACATATGTAAGTCATTTCATATCTATAAGCCATAGCATATTTATGAGGCATAACATAAAGTCATAAAACATATCTATAATCATCTCATATCTAGGAGGCATCACATGTCTATGAGGCATCTTATATCTATAGACCACATATCTTATCTATGAGGCATATCATATCTATAGATTATAAGTCAAATCTATAAGGAATCTCACATCTAGGAGCCACAATATATCAATAAGGCATCTCACATCTATGAGTCACAATATATCAATAAGGAATATCATATCAAGGAGGCCATAATACTAATCAAATCTGAAAGCTTTATCATAACGATGAGCCATTAGCCATAATTTAGTAAGACCATCAACATTTATCAAGTCATGAAGTAAACTTATACTAAAGGCTCAATAGGCTCAACTTTCCTAACATGCGTATAAGTCTACAAGGGCTAACATAAGTCTTGGCCTAAGGTGGGTTGGAAGAACCCGCTTCTATCCTCGAATTCCATAATTAGGTAATTTATACCCCCGAAATAGGCTAAGGTATCTAAATTCACTTCTTGATCGTACATAAGACATAAGCAATCCTAAGATAGGAATTCCAGCTAGAAATATGAGCAATTAATTCAAACCTCACCTACACTATGGTTTAGATATCACTAAGATCACCCAAATAAATTTAATCATGCTATCTACACTTCCAACACTTAAACTACATCCCAAATTTCAAATCATGATTTCAACTTTTTTTAATACAAAACTTGATGCATAAATTTTGTATTTGGTAAAAAAAACCATCAATTTTAAATTTCTTTTTTAAGAAAAGGAATCATTCTCTATTTGAAGAGATTGTTCTTACTATACAAAAGGTATTATTGAATAATTAGTTATTATTATCGTTGACTGGTAGATTTTTATAAACTATGTGTACTTGAAAACTTGTATTCATAAATATTTATCCATAAAACAAACATGAAGGGAGATATATTTATATTTTATATCAAAAGATCCATAAGTTGGAAGATAAATGTATATTTATAAAACCATATTTACCAATTTAATTATGAACTTTTGCTTATTTGGTAAGATTGTATAAGTATTGAGAAAATTTTGATAGTTTTCACAATTTATGAAATTATTATGTTTATGACAGAAAATACAATTGAAAAAATTCAAATTGCATGTCCAAACAAAACTTCAAATTCAACTCAAATGATTTAATATGATGATTTGAAATAATGATTTCATATTGCATTGTCAAACAATACGTAAAAAATATAGTTGTTTTAATTTGCTTGTCCAATTTATGAATCAAGAGAATTTTACTATACTTTATTTTTCTACCCTTAGTATTAAATAAGTACATAAAGTAATTTAGTCAAATTTAGAGTTCTAAAATATCAATAATAATGATAGTTTAGTAAAATATATCTCTAATAAATTTTCTTAAGGGGTGTGCCAAATTAATAAAGTCGATAAAAATAAAATGAATGGAGTAGTTATTTATTTTCATATTTACCCTTAATGATAAATATGGAGAGATATTAGTGTGATGTAAAAAAATCCTGAAATTGAGAGAAATAATAAATTTTCATCTACTTAATGTTTTCACTAAATTGTGCAAAACAGACATAATAATTAAGATACATAGGATGTCATGATCCATTAGGTGTGGTCATGATAACTTGTAATGCTCCGCAAAGTTCTCTTCCATTCTGAGCCTTAGAGAGTATTTAGTAAAGCAAAAATCTGAGTCTAAAAGTTTTAAAAATACCTTCTCAAGTAAAAAATATTTTTAATGATGCAAAATTTTCCTAATTTCTACATTTATAATGTAGAGCATTGAATAAGCTTTCCATCGATACAAAATTTGCCCAAATCGGACACTTGGGTGAAGAGTTAGAGCCATTTTAGTGAGTCAGTGTGCCAGCTACCACCTTAGCGCGTCGTGGAGCCAGCTAAAATGTCAATTGTGAAAATCCAGTGAGCCTCTGCAATTCCACCACATCGAGGTATAGTTCCAGTTTGCAACCAAAGATGGCAACGCAATTTTCGTTGCATCGCGCCGTCATGTAGTTTCCCAATTGTCTATTTTCTCGTGAGCTAGCGTGATTATGGCGCGTCTTGCCAGCATGTAAAATCGAGATATTTTAGCTTAATTCCAAGGGCTTTTTGGCTTTTTACCTTTCCCCCTAGCCTCTACAAATACTCGTCCAAGGGATTTCAGCCGTAGGGTTTCCGAAATCAAAATCCTCTCTTTCTTCTTCAACAAAAATCAAGAAAGATCTAGAGAAATCAAGAAATATTCCGAAGGCTTTTAAGAAAAGAGTTTTCCCAAGGTATGTAGATGTTGATTCTTGGGTCCCTTTCATCCAAGAAGCTCATGTACCCTTTTCTAAAAACTTAAAGATTTTATGTGTATGAGTTGTTAATGATTCATGTGAGTTGAAATTGATGTTCCATGTGTTGTTGAGATTTGATTCATGTTTGTCTACAAGATTTATGAGCTTTGACCCTAATATGTGGAATCCATGTGATATTTGTGGTGAATCTTTCTTATGTTGTTTTCTATGTGATGTGTTCATGACATTTAGGTGTAGAAATTGTTGAATAAGCGGAGCATGTTCCCCATAGGTTTGATAAAAAGCATAGGTGAAACATAAAAGGGCCATTGTATTATATTGAAGATGAAACCCTAAATTGTGAGTTAGTCCATGCATGCCTAGTGTTTGATAAAATGCCTTAGTTAATGAAATATTCCATGATAGTGGAAAATCCCCAAATAAGTGTGAACCCGTGCATGTCTAGTGTTTGTTGAAGGACTTTAGTGAACAAGTGGAGACGTGATAATAGTAAATTCCCCAATTATGTGATCTTTTATATATGCTAAGCTTTTAATTCATGCCAAGTGGTTAGCAAGTAAGTTGAGACATGATAGTATGATGTTTTCCCCAAATCAGGTGATATCCAAACGCATGTCAAGACTTATATAGGTATGAAATAGTTGAGGTAAAACCTTGTTGAATAGAGTAGGATCTAGTAACATATTTCCCCTACGTTATTGTATGATTATGGTTCCGAAATGCTTAAAGTGACCCCTTGGTGATTGTGATGATGAATAGATGTTTCTGATTCTTAAATGATTGATGTAATGTCTTAGTGATTTTGAGCGTGATTATATGTTATGATTCCTAATTACTTGAAGAGATGTTTTAATGATTATGATGATACGTGAATGATTGCGGTGATGACTAGATAAGAATGATTATGCTTTATTTTATGTTATCGAGTCTTGGAGGTATTTAAACCCGAAAATTTAGCTGCTGTTTAGAGCCCGTGTCAGTTTCAAGATAATTCTAGTCAAGCCATGACTCTCAAAACTCAGTGAATTATAGAATGCTGTATCCTCTGATAGTTACAGAACTTACGAAAACTTAGTAATCTCAGTTATCTCTATAATCTTTGTATCATTAGTGATCTAGCCTCAGTCCTGTAATTAGCTTAGAGCTAATAATATTTAAGTGTTCAATGCTAATCTAAAAAATGATTCAAGTAATCCTAATCTATCAAAGCCATGTATCGTCAGTCAGATACCATGATCTAATAATATTCTATCAGATATAGAAGTAAGTGAATTCAGCGTAACATAGTCATATCTTTGGAAAAGCATGATCAGTATCAAATTCAGTTTAGTTGTGTTCAGTTAAGAATTCAGTTTAGAGTCTTTCAGTTGGGAGTAGAAACTAGCACCGAGTGAGGGAAGGGATGGTGGCTCTTCTCGTCAGTGAGAAAGGCCAGAGTCATTAGTAACAATCCCTAAACTCCTTAACTGCATAGCCAGCACTAGATACAGGAGTCACCATCAGAAGTAAGCTATCACCTCCAGAGAGAGAGTATTTGACAATTATATTTCCTTAGGTCAACTGCCTGGTAAGGGTCATCCATTAGAGAGAATTGACCAAAGAGAGGTCTTTACCCGTGGCATGGTATTGATACCCTTACAACTGGGGTTACAAGTTGGACCCCACCTGTGGTAGGTTGGGGCATGTCGGTTAAGTAAATACTTCCCACAGTTTCAGTTACAGTTTTAGTTTCAGTTTCAATCTTTAGAAATCAGGACTGTCAGATACAGTCATCTATCATTATGAGGAACTCAGATAGTTCCATTAATTCATGGACCATCCCATCAGACAGGCTTGGTCTCATATATATTTATTTAATATCATATTTAGAGATATGCCGCCAGACAGGCTTGATTATAGTCTCAAATTCTATTGAGTATTCTTGTTGTCAAATTAAGATATATTCATATTTCTTATTATAGATAATAGTTTCTAAAATCATCCTTTAGAGAGGTTGATCTCTAATCCTGTGAGTCAAAAGCAGTAAATCTCAGAATTTAGTCATCAATGTAAGTATATCCAGATCCTCAGTTATCAGTATCAGATGAATCAGTGATTCAGTATATCAGTGTCAGTAGTGAGTTTAGTCTGCAGTAAAGTGGTATTCGACTTTCAGTATCTAGAGTTGTGATGATTGTAATTATGGTCTGCCGGTTCATATATGTGTTCTCATGCGACATTTTCATGATTATTCACTTTAGATATTATGCACGCATGAGCCCTTGCATTTAGCCTTACCCCGTTGACATACTCAGTACATTCCTGTACTGACGCATTTGTGTAATGGTGTTTTATTTGGCACCATAGGTTAAGAGGCATAGGACCCAGAGTTTCCTCAGTAGTTTAGTCCTAGTCAGTAGCAGTAGTCGTAGCAGCGAGTTCTCTTCTTTTGAGGATGAATCTGAATTTACTATTTTGCATCTGACTTTGTTTATATTCTTAGTAGACAGAGTTAGTTGGGGACATGTCCCATCAACTCCATGGTTCAGAGAGTTTAGAGGCTTTTCAAACAGATGTATTGACATTTAGTTTTCATTTTTGAGTATGTATAGATGTGTTGAACGTTATGGCTAGTTTTCGCATTTATTTTAGATAATAAGCAGTGTACAGTTATAGATATCAGAAAAGGGTTAGCTTGTGGTCATTCGGGGTCATAAGCACTGTGTGACATCTTGGGATGGGATCTCGGGGCATTAAATAACTCTAACCTAACCCAACAATGGTAGACAAGTCAATCACCTAAAGGAAAGAAAATTTGAAACAAAATAAAATAAGATAAGATGAGACTTCTAGAATGAAGTGAGGCCAACACATATGTAAATTTTGCAGAATTTTGAACAAAATATATAACATCCCCCAACATCTGGTGTCATAAGTATAGAGCATCTAATAAATACATTCAAAATACCAAAAATACAATTTTTTTCTCCAAAAATAAATAAAGACATTAGAAATAGATAAGAGGAGGTCTGGAGTTGACTCTAAAATTAATAATTCAAAATTATACATTAGAAATAGATACGAGGAGGTCTGGAGTCGACTCTGAAATTAATACCTCAAAATCACCAACTCACCAGCCTCTTTGTGTTGTATTCGTGTTAGGATAGGCACTGAAAGGGCATAGGAGGAGTGAGTATGGTCTACTTGTACTCAGTAAGTATCATAGGCTGACTAAGCAAAGTAGAAGTTAATACAAGTAAAGAACATACTATGAACACACAACCTACAAGCAGAATAGTTCTCAAATGGTAGTTTATATTGTCTCTACTAATAGTCCTTATATATATATATATATATTTATATATATATATGTTAATTTATATATAAATATATATATATTCAAAGGAGGAGACTTTTTAATTTGTTTCTTCCTGGGTCTTTAGTATATTCATGATACCTTTTCAGGAAACTGACATGAATAGTAGGATGAATCTTCAACCTTTTCAAAAAATACAAATTGTAAGAGACTTCCCCAATCTTCTCAATAACTTCGAACGGGCCATCATATCTTGGGATTAATCCCATATGCCTTATATTACTCATAATCTATTTCCATATTTGTGGAATGAGCTTTAAAATCACCTTGTTTCCTATGTTGAACTCCACCGCACGTCTATGTTTGTCAACATAATTCTTCATGTGTTTCTTGGCCTTTCTCAAGTTGCCTTGTGCCTCAACAAGCATTTCATGCTCGTCTTTTTCATACCTATAAGTAGTAGGGAAAATGCTATGACTTTTCAGCATCACTACCTTAAGCGGTGTCATGGGTTGTATGCCTAAGACAAGTTCAAACCTGCTCTTCTCTATTGCCGACCTGTGTAAATTATAGCAAAACTGTGATGTATCCAACAAGTCTTCCCAGTTACAGTATCATTTTGTCACAAAATGCCTCAAGCACTCTGCTAGCAAGTGATTGATTCTTTTAGTTTGGCCATCAGTTTGAGGATGATTTGATGTGGAAAACATCAAGTCAATCCCCCATCATGCTGAAGAAAGTCTACCAAAACCAACTAGTGAACTGCGCATCTCGATCACTCATAATGTTACTTGGCAAACCAAAGTGTTTCACCATATTCTTATAGAATAAACCTGCAACAACTTCATAAGAGCAAGTAATTGGTGTAGCAACAAAGATAGAATATTTTGAAAACCTATCCACCACCACCATTATAGATGCATTGCCACCAACCTTTTGAAATCCAGAAATAAAGTCTTTTTAGTCTGACAACCATTGCCTTTTAGGAATTGGTAGAGGATGCCCCAAACCTACCTTATTTATACGTTCTGTCTTGTTCCTTTGATAATTTTGACAAGTATTCACGTAGGCTTCAATGCCTTCTTCCATCTTAGGCTAGAAATACATATGGAACAATAAAGCTAGCATCTATTCAACACCTGGATGACTAGCCCAAGGAGTATCATGCACCTCTTTCATCACGTTTTTACGCAATTTGCTGCCTTGAGGTACTACTATTCTCCCCCCTCCTCTTAAAATAAAGGAGATTTCCCTCGATCCAATACCTTCTGATTGTCCTATCTTTCACTTAAACCATCGATTTGACACAGAGTGGATCATTTACAACAGAAAACTTGATTCTATCAATAAAACCCATTTCAAGTCTAGAAATATAGTATATTACAGCAAATACCTCATTTTGACTGAGTGCATCAGCAACTTGGTTATGCTTTCCCGGTTTATACTCTCATATAAAGTCATATTCAGCCAGGAATTCCTACTAATGTGGCTACTTCATACTAAACTTTTTCTGCCTTTTAAAGAAAGTATTAGCAATATTCTAAGTACGTATAATAAAATAAGTGCCTAATAAGTACACCCTCCAAGTTTACAATCAATGCACTACTGCCACCATTTTATTTCCAGGGTTCAAATACTGCTTCTCTGCATCACTCAGTTTTTAAATTTCAGAGGCCACAGGATGACCTTCATATACCAACACGCCTCCAACAGCTTTGTTTGATCCGTCAGTATGTACTTCAAAAGGCAACTCAAAATTTGGCAGCTTCAAGATGGGTTCTGATGCAATGGCTTCCTTCAATGTCTGAAATACAGCATCACACTTTTAGACCAGTCCCATTTGACATCTTTCTTAAAAAAATCTATCAATGCAGCCATTTTCTTTGAGTAACCTACAATGAACTTGCAGTAATAGTTATCCAAACCTATAAATGTCCTCAAGTCTTTGACCCCATCAGGCACCTGCCACTCCATAATTTCTTGCATCTTCTTTGGATCCATTCTTACTTGGTTTTGACTGACCAAATATCCAAGGAATTTCACTTTATTTTTAGGGAACTTGCATTTTTCTATCTTCACATAAAGTTTGTACTCACTCAAATGAGACAATACTAACTTTAAGTGTTCCAAGTGTTCATCTAGATAGAAACTATAAATGACAATGTCATCCATTTATATCACCACCAATTCCTCAAGATAATCAGATAACACATCATTCATCAAGTCGCAGAAAGTTTTCCGGGTGTTTTTCAACCCAAACGACATAACAAGAAACTTATATGAACCATACCTTATAACATATATAGTTTTAGGTTTATTTCCTCTAGTTATTCAAACCTACCAATAACCCGATCAAATATCAAGTTTAGTGAACCAGCATGCTTTGCTCAGCATGTTCATTAAATATTGCACCAATGGGACTGGATAGTTGTTCTTTACTGTTACTTTGCTCAATGCTCCATAATCCACACACATCCTTATCGAACTATCTTGCTTATTTTGAAACAAAATAGGAGAACCAAAAAGAGCCCTTGATGGTTGAATCAAACCAACATCTAGTAATTCATTCAATTGTTTCCGCAATTCAACCAACTCTTTAGGAGTCATTCTATAAAGAGGTTGTACAGGGGAGAAAGAACCTGGAAGCAACTATATCTTGTGATCCATGTCCCTTCTTGGTGGCAATTCTTTAGGAAACTCGAAAGGCATCACATCAACAAATTGTTTAAACAAATCTTCCACACAATCTGGCACCTCTACCTTTATGTGTGGCTTCACTTCTATCATGGAAACAAGGAAAGTTTCCTCAACCTTTCTCAATCCTTTCTAAACTGAAATAGCTTAAATGATAGTGGTCTTGTTCTTCACTTTCTTGGCTTCTCCATGAGGATGAACTTCCTTAATAAAACTTGGATTGGCCTTATTCATGATCATCACTCCATCTAAGTAAGGAAAAGGAAAAAAATAATACATTCTAAAGAAATTAATTCCTAGAATGACTTCAAAATCACCCAATGGCATTTCCATCAAGTTATGTTTCCCCATCAAATTTCCAGTCGCCATTTGCATATCATAAGTAAAGTATACTATGGCTTGTGCCTTGGAACTAATAGTTTGGACATAGGATAGACTTTTCTTCAACTTTAGTCCATATTTTACAGCAACCTTGACATCTACAAATGTATGGGTTTCTATGGTATCCATCAACTTTCATCGTAATGTGAATTAAATTAACATGAGGAATTGAAGACATTGGAGAATTACTAATAACATTCAGCAAACCAATTTGATTGAGTGGCAAAACTAAAGGATTTGCCAAAGAAGCAATAACTTCTTGTTTACCCCTACCTTGATTCATATTTTCAGCAAGCATAACATTCACTCTTTCACGATTAGGAGAACTCTTGGCCAAATTCAGTCCACCACAAGTCTAACAACCCTTAGTATTTTTATCTTTCCTCTTATTCTTGGTGTTTACAGCATTCATTAGAGCTTTACCCTTGTCCCCCTTGTCATTTCATCCATCCTTCTTCCCCTCCTTTCTTCTCGGCCTTTTACTTAGACTTTGAAGTAGTGGGAATTGTAGAATTAGAATGAGTTGAATGAAAATAAACTAACAAATAAGCGGAAATAATTGCACTAAGAAAATCCTTCATATTCTACTTACTTAATTTGTTTTATGCTCATTCATGCATTCCTGAAATGAAATTATGCAACTTGTCTTCATCAGACATATTTTGGATGTCTAACATCAAGGAAGTAAACTCCTAAATATAGTCACTAATTATTCCATTCTGCCTTAGCCTTTTCAAACAGTCTCTCGCAATTAATAAGACATTGCTAGGAAGGAATTGGTCCTTAATTTCCTTCTTTAACTTTTTCCCAAGTATCAATTTTGGGTCGGCCAACACTCTAATCATCTATATTTTGAGTTCTCTACTATAATTTTGCATCACCCATCAAGTATATCATAGTGATGTTTAACTTGTCTATTTCAGCAACTCGGGTAGTAGAGAAATACTGCTCTATGTCCCATAAAAATTTTTCCAACTCCTTGGCACTTCTAGCACAACCAAATTCTTTAGGCTTCCGAATTTCGACTCTAGAACTGCTTTCATGAGACTGACCAGAAGCAGCCACTGCACTTCGTAGCACTAATATTTTTGCCTGCAAACTTTTTGTCATCTTGCCTTTATCTTGCACCAACAACATTAAGGCCTTGCGTGTATTAAGAAATTTTGCACTTTGTTCGTCATAATGGGCACACAATTGTGCCAGTTCTCCTTTAAGGAATTTATCTGAGTTACCAAATCCACCAAGCCTTCACCTTGTTTAGGTTCGTTAGTAATTCCAATAAAGTTTCGAATACGTTTAACATACTAATTTAATGAGCAATCATCACCATTTTCATACAGCAAAACTCTGATACCAGTTGAGATGGAGGCAACTTATTTTTTGCAGCACCACCGCTTGGCAGTTATGCTATACTTCACAACTTTAGCCATACACAAACTACGTAGTCTAAGTACAATAGACTAAGTATAAAGCAAAGTAAAGCACTCAACAATATATAGGAAATAAGTTCCCAACCTTTATTATTCTCTTAGAATTACAAAGAAGTAATGCCACTAGAATTGCTAAGACATTACAACACTCATTACCTTAGACATATTCTAGCACTAGAATATAAAGATTGTACATGGGCAGTTACAGGCAGTTTTAACTGCCACACTTGGCAGCATGTCAATGGACATGGCCTACATGTCTATCAGATGACTCAATATACTTTATCTAAGTAGTTAAATTACATATCTAAAAATATTACAAGTACAAAACATTCAAAATTTGAATTGACAACTATCCCATATGACAAGGACATAGGCAGTCTTGCCCCTTAGCTAATTTTTCCATGTTCCACACTTAGAATATTTTCATCTTCCAATACTTAGAATATTTTGTCTTTGTTTTTTCATGTCTTTTAGTCACAAAATTTCTTTTCCAGCACTATACCTTGCCGATGTTATGTCACTACCTGCACCTGTACTATGTTGTTGCCTCGGCCATGTCACTACTTAGGCCATGCCACTGCCTAGACCATGCCATCACCATGGCCATGCCATAGTGTATACCACTCTAATATCTTGACCATGATATGCTAATGTTATTGTATGTTCCATGACCTCGGTGATGTCATGCCAATGCCATCGCCTTTGCCATGACAGTCCAGATGTTATGCCAGTGCCTTGTCGAGACTATGTCACTGCTTGTACGCATGCCCACTTGGGTGTCATGTGTCTGTCGCCACCATTTTTGCCCATAGATGCCTTTCCGACACTCTAGCACCCTGGTCATCATAAGTTGTCTACTATCTCATAGCCATCGTAGCATCACATTGCTTGTGTCAGCATATGTCAAGTCCAATGTGCACCTTGACATGGCCTGTCAACCATCATGTCTTAGACTGGGGGTCTAACAATGCACCAACCATATGTACTTGACGCCTTCGTCGAGGATGTTTTGAGGTAGTCCTTAATCTTTTGGTCAAATTGCCATAGGTTTTGAGAATTCTCCCAAACTGCATTCTTTTCACTCTTGCTTTTCCATTGTATAAAAAATTTTGTCTTGGTATTCCTCTTGTTGTTTCCCACAATCCGATGATCAAGTATTTTTACCAGCTTGATCTTATATATATATATATATATATATATATATATATATATATATATGAAAGTCAAAAGAAACCATACATAAATGAAAGTACACAAAAACTGATTACACGTCAAGTAGACATAAAAGCAACATATGAAATGAACATGCAAATGCAATGTAACGGATAATGAAATGAGTATTTTGAATGTCATAACTTTATGTATACATTATCGAGACTCATTTCTCCCAAACTAGGACCTATAGGGAGTTTACAATCCTAATACTATCTTAAATTTCCATCAATCTCAATTTCATTACTCGATCCATTAGACCGACACGTTCCTTAATCTAGGCATTTTTAAAAGTGTTTCATTTTCTTTTAAAAAATAAGTGTTTCTCAATGGTGATATCTCATGAATGTGTATCTGTGAATAAGGATATAATGTTCATAATCAAATAAGTATGAAGATAATAAATTTAGCCAATATGTGTATAAGTAAGCTCGAAAATCTTCTCGATATGTCAATATTTCATGATATCAGTTCTAGGTTGGCACCATTGGAATATATATATATATATATATATATATATATATATTAATATGTGTGTATGTATGTATGTATAAGACATCATTAATATCATATCAATCTATTACTCAAAAGTTTCTATCATGATAAGGGCAAACAATGATCAATAAAGTCTATAATATCTATTAAAGCGTCCGTACGATCATCACATTAAGAATAAAGGGAGTCAAATGAACAAATAAGGTCAATGATGTCAAATAATGTCCCCACCTGGGCAACACGCATTATATAATACCATCAATCAACAACAACAGGATATAAGCCTACACAGGCATCAAACAATATATAATATCTCAAAAGATAATTCTCAAAGTTATTTTTTCCAACCAATAACATGTTTTACTTATTTATTAAAAACAAACATAGTTTGAAGAAAGTTAAATCATAATCTACCTTAAATAATCGAAATCTGAGCCTAAAGTACTTTAACAAGGATCCTTTTCTCTTCGAACGGCCTCGAAATCAACTAAAAGATGCAAATACAACATCTAATCATTAAAAGAAAGTTAATGATATCCAGATTGATCATTTTTAAGACGATTCCAAAATGGGTTAAAAAATGAATGGGGTAAAACTAGAATATTTTATTAGAAACATATTCCCCAAGGTTATAGAAGTCTATAGTTGAAAACGAGTCTAAAACGAGGTGTAAATCAAAGAAAAACTATTTTTAATCTTTACCAACAAAATCCTAAAACTCTTATTATTGAAATAAGGATTAAAGAGTGTTTTTGATGATATAATTCAATGAAAAGGAAAATAAGGTTTTGGAGTTTAACCAAGCTCAAATAGTGATGAAAATCCTAAAAATCGCTCAAACCCAAAGCTTAAGATCAAAAAATGGAAAAATTTACAAAAAGGAGTATATATACAGAGATGGCCACTTTAGCAGCTAAATGAATACTAAAGAGGCTTAACCTTAAGAGAAGTTTGACCATTAAAGTGTCGACTGCTTAAGGAGTCCCTAGCTGCTAAAACGGATACCGCTTAAGCGATCTTTAGATGCGTAAGAGGTTGCACTAGATATCAGCTCATCAACAACCTTGCTATGTTGGAAAAGTTGTCAATCAATCCCTAGAAATTCATTTGGAATCTCGTGAATGTAATATATTGGATTTAAAAAAAAAGATCATTTTTAATGACTTAGTCTCGGGACTTCTTCAAGGCAAATTTCACTAGTTATTAAATAAAGTGTTGAAATGTAAAATAAGGATTCCAAACATGGAACGACCCTGTTGCTATCCTGAATTTGACATTCAGAATATAATGGAACTGTACACATCACCTTTTGGCACTTAGAATACTGAATATTGACCAATGTCAACTATAGGACTTTTAAATCCCCTTAAAACTCAAACTATCTTGAAATACTTTAAAAGGAATTGGGAATTGTACCAACCATCCCCATCCCTAAAATAACCATATAGTAACTGTAGAAAAAGGAAAAATGGTCAAATCACTTTAAAGTAAAATTTTCACAAATCAGGTCATTACAATATCCACCTCTCCGACTCTAGTTCATCCTCAAACTAAAAGGTAGGGAAATACCTAAATCAGAAAAGATATTAAGGTAACAACTGCGCATATCAAACTTGACCTCCCAAGTAGCCTCTTCAATAGGAAGTTGTCTCCACTAAACCTTAACCATATGAATATATCTAGAATATACTCGTTTAATATCTCTTGTCTAAGATGAACAACAACTACTCTACATTGGTCCACCTCTTATCTAATTGAATCGAGTCCTAACAATCACGTGAGACTCATAAAATATAGAGTATCAAAGAAAAAATACATGAAAGACTAGATGAGCAGCAAACAATTCTGGGGTCAAGGCTAAGTCATAAGCTACCTCCCTAACTATTCAAAGAATCTCTAAAGATCCAATATACCTTGGTCTAAGCTTTACCCTTTTTCCAAAAATTATCACGCCTTCATGGGCCAAGCACAAAGGAAAACTCACTCACTAATCTCAAACTTCAAAGCACAAACCCAACATAGACATAACTTATTTGCCTACTCTGAGTTGCCTGAAGCCTATACTAAATCACCCAACGCTATCAAAAGACTCATAAGTCTGGCTGGTACCATGGGATCTAGCCTCGAAAGTCTCACACCAACCAATTGGACATCAATAATGCCTACCATATAATGCCTCAAAAGGTATCATCCCTATACTCGAATACTCGATATTATTATAAGAAATGTTTGTCCAAGGCTAAATGTTGATCCCACTAACCTCTAAATACCATAACACATGCATGAAGCATATCATTAAAACCTGAATTGTTTGTTCTGATTGACTGTTGGTTTAGGGATGAAAAGTTGTACTATGGTCAACTTGACTACCCAACTCCTCCAGAAATGTCCTCCGAAAGCTAGAATTAAACTCTGAGCGTATGTCTAATATAATAGACACGAGTAACCCCATGAGAATGAAATAACTTATGACTATAGATACAAGCCGACCTCTGGGCACAGAAGAAAAATTGAATACAGATGAAATAAGGTAATTTGTTCAATTGATCCACGATACCCAAATATTATTAGAACTATGAGAAGTACAAGGCAACCCACTCACGAAGTCTATATAATCCACTCCTACTTCCACTAGGAATGGGTAATCTCTGTAGAAAACCACCTGGTCTTAAAAGCTCATCCTTCACCTATTGACAATACAAGTAAGGAGCTACAAAGTTTGCTATATCCTTCTTTGTACCCTTCACCAGTAAAGCTATTTTAATTCGCGATACATTTTGATCACTCTTGTATGGAAAGATTATTTGGAACAGTGCACCTTCTTAAAAATCAATCTCACCCATCCACCAACTCTTAGAACACAAACTCAGCCACTAATTCTCAATATACCATCAGAATCAAGATATGTTTTCTATGCCTCGCTACTCAACACCTTATTAGACATTACCTTTAAGCTATCATCATTAAATTATGAGCTCGAGTATTCTCCATCAAACAAAATCTAGTATCAATAGATGCTAACATAAGGTTGGTGTTAAAATATCAACCCTAACCATCCAAAAAGCTAAAGATTAAACCTCTAAGGGTAAAGGTTTCTACTGAGTCAAGAGATGAGCTAAACTCCCCATACTAGTCATCTTTTGCCTCATAGAATCTACAACTACATTATCCTTATTCGAATGATAAAAAAGAGTGAGATCATAATCTCTAAGCAGCTCAAGCCAACTTTACTATCTCATAGTAAGATCTCGCTGATTGAAAAAGTAGGGGTATACATAGGTCAGGTTGGTTTGGTTTTTTATTGAAAAAAAAAACCAATTATGTCATTTTATTAAAACTATAAACTAAATAAAACCAACATAAAATCAATTTTTTCAGTTTAAGTTTTAGTCGGTTCTTTCGATTTTTTTAATTTTTTTGGGGTTTTTCAATTTTTTTTGTAATTTTTATTTTTTACAATTATATTTTTATTGAATACTAGATAAAGTATATTTTCACTCATGTGCTAATGAAAAATCATGATTATGAAAAATTAAGGAGCGAAAAACTCTCTTGACACTAAAAAGTATGTTGAAGAGTGAAAAGTTTTGATTTTAGGTTTATATTGGATTTTGGATCATTTTATTAGCAATTAATGGACAAATATTACAACTTAAAGGCCCAAATATATATACACACACACACACATCTACTTTCTAAATATTGAAAATTAATAAAAGTAATTGAAAAAGTATTTTAAAAGTAGATTATAATTAATATTTTATGTATAAAAAGTTAAATTACATATATGCATATATATACATACATATATATATGCGCATGTACCTACATACATACATACATACATATATATATATATATTATGTCAGTTTGATTTAGGTTCGATTTGACTTATTTTTAGTTAACACCAAACCAAACCAAGAATGATCATTTTTTTAAATGCCAAACCAACCAAACCAAATATTAAGTCGGTTTTTTTTCGTGGTTTGGTTTGGTTCTTCAATTTGGTTTGACTTGATGGTTTGGTTTGCACACTCCTATGAAGAAGTATTAAAGACTACAATAATCTGAGAAAATCTCGCAATGAACTCCACATAAGTAATGCCTCTACAACTTCAATACAACCACTATAGCTAACAACTCCAAATCATAAGTAAGGTAATTTTTCTCATGAGGCTCCAATTAACGAGAGGCATAAGTAATCACCTTATCTTCCTGCATCAACACTGCACCTAAACCAGACATATCAAAAAACATGTTAAAACACATGCCCTCCCAAAATAGCGGTTCAAGTCAACAACTTCTTGTGAAGCTCTTCTCATAAGCATTCAACCACTAAAATACAACCTTCTTCTGAGTCAATTTGGTTAAAAGAGTTGTAATAGATGAGAAACCTTCTATAAAATATCGATAATAACCTACCAAACCAATAAAAATCTAAATCTCGATAGGAAAAATTGATCTACCCCAATTTCTACCTTGGTCAGATCGACTATAATGCCATTTTTGGTCACTACATGACCCAAGAAAGAGATAGAATCTGACCAAAATTCACATGTTTAAAACTTGGCATACAACTTCTTATCATGAAACCTCTGAAGTACAACCCTCAAATATCTCACATAATCGCCTTATTCTTGGAATAAACCAAGATGTCATCTATAAATACAATCATAATGGAGTTAAGATACAATCAAAAAACCCAGTTATCAACTTCATGAATGTTGTTGGGTATTGTTCAACCTAAAAGACATGACTGAGAACTCATAGTGATCATATTGAGTCCAAAAAGTCATCTTTAAAACATTTGAAGATTTAATCTTCAAACGATGATACTCGGATCTCAACTCAACTTTAGAAAACATGGAAGCACCATGAATCTAATCAAACAAATCATCAATATAAGGATATGGATACATGTTCTAAGCCATCACTTTGTTCAACTACTGATAGTCAATACACATTCACATAGAGCCATTTTTTTCCTTCAGAAACAAGATTAAAGTACCCCAATGAGATACAATACACTAAGACTGATGAATTCCCTACTCAAAAAATCCTAAAACTACTCATTTTAGTTATTTTCACTCAGTCGATCCATCGTATAGGAAGGAATAGAAATGGGCTTAGTGCCTGGCTCAAAATCATAGAAAAATAAATATAACGTTCTAGAGGCATACCAAGCATATTCGTAGGAAACATATCCATGAAATCATGAACAACCTTGATAGAATCCATAGGTTATGGTGAAGCAACACAAGTATCGCGAACATAAGACAAATAAAACAAGATCCCTCGCAATAACATACAAAGAGAACATAGAAATAATATAACTCTCTCTAGAACTAAATTAAGAGTACCCTATAAAGATAACCTTGGCACACCCAGTATAGATAAATTATAATACCCCATATTTTTCCTGGTCTCCGAATAGCTTACGACTCATCCGTTAAATCATAAAGACTCTTACGAGTCGCATGTAGCAAGTCATACCCATGTTAGTATGGAATGATTTGAGTTCTGTTCAATTTATAAGTTGACCCTAGAAGACGTCAAGTAAGGTATGAGTCATATGAATATAACTCATATTGTCCACGGTATAGGTTCTCTAAGTTCTGACAGCATACGAGTAGTGGTCACGAGTCGTATAGATATGTTACGAGTCGTATGATCTAACTCGGACCCCAACCAGTAGACAATCCAAGAATCAAGTCCCATGTTTTTATAGATTTATAAGTTACTTGGAGATATATTAAGTCCTCAAATTTCTCCTAGCTCATGAACTAGTCAAAACCTCCCTTAGAAAGTAAATTCTTAGAATGTACATAACTATCGTCATTTTCAAATGATCATAAATTTTATTATTCTAAGAAATTTTGATTGTAAGACCCACTAATAGATATATAATTGAATTATCTTTCCAATGATATCAATTTTTACTTAATTCGATATTGGGGTGAAAAGTTATGGCTAAATTACTGAAGCATTGTCAAAGTTGCTAGTAGGGTACGACTCTAGGTATGACTTATACCCAGGCCATACAAGTCATTGGGAGGAGTCGTACGCATAATATTAGGGTCAAAATTTAGACTCCTGGGTATGATTCAAGGTACGACCTACAACCAGAAGATATGAGTCGTACCCAAACCCGTCGGGACGGCTTTCAAGCAAATTCTAGAAGGTTTCTAAGAGGGTTTTTCTTAGTCTTATTATCTTCTTATAACTACTCCCCATGACTTATAACCCTCAAATAAGCTTATTTTTCCCTAATTTTCAAACACTTAACACGCTACTTCCTCTCTCATACTCAAGAACAACCATTTAGGGTTTCTTCTTCAACATCATCTCTCATGTCTCAAGATTCAAATCCAAGAATATCAAGAACATAAAGATTAGGGTTCCTCTACTAAAATTTAAGATTTTTCCCAAGAAATTGAAGAACTCAAGTTTAAATTTCCATATTTCTTCTAGATGTCATCTAATTAAGGTATGTGGGATATTCATCAATGGGTCCCTTCCATCCATTGAGACTAAAAACCCTATTTTAATTTAAAAGTATGAATCTTATTCTATTTTATGAAATAATCCATGACTCTTATGAATTTAGTTAATGAAACTCTTATTAAATCAAATTCAAGATATGTTAATGTGTGTTCCCATACTATTTAAGTCACTTCATGTTTGAATTAAAATTTCCCATATCTTAATTCCCTTGATTTTATGATAAATCCTCAAGTTATGAATTAAACCATGTAAATATGATATTTTCTCATGTTTAACACATTCCCATGCTCAAATTCATATATAAGTCTCATTCATTGAATTATTGTTTGCTTTAGGTCCTTAAATTATGACTTTATGTCACTATTTTAAGTAATGTTATCGTATTTTATAATCATTCAGTGCTGGCGGGTTATGAACACCCAATACCTATATATTTTTACATGATTCTATTTTAAATTAATAAGTCATTCAGACCATAGTTTTACTATCATAGTCAAAATATCATGTTCATGTTGAGCACTTACAAGTACAGTACTATATCATGTTAAATGACTAATAATACCAGTCTTATTCAATTGGGAATACCACTTAGTACTAAGTGAACATAGGGATGGCATTTCCCCTTTTAGTTAGGCATGAGGCACAAGTAGCAGTCCCTAAGTTCCAGACCTATAGTGCCATCATGGATTTTGATGGCTTCCTCATCAGTTAGGCATGACACTCTCGTCCTTCGAACATCAGTCTTATGGATCCATATCACCATTCATGTGTTGATACTCTTGGCAAGGTACTAGCCCCCTTCCAACTAAGGTTATAGGTTGGACCCCGATCGCTCAAATTGGGTTATCTCAGTTATAGATAAATCCTACAGTCTCAGTACAATATTTAAAGTGTGCTAGTTCAGGTTTACATAACCAAGTATTTAGACATCAGTTATTCAGTTATTTAGATATCAGATATTCAGTTATTCAGATTATTTTAGTATATGCTTTACTTGGTCATGCATTCTCCTTTTTATATGTTTATGTTTTCATACTCAGTATCCATACTTGACCCTCAATTCAATTTTATAGCATGTTTAGCTTTGCATGAGATTTACATATAGTATTCGTGTTTTACCACTTCCTAGCCTCAGTTGTACTTATTCTACAAAATAAAAGATATAAGAAACTAAGTGTAGTGATTAACCAGCTTATGAGATTATCGTGGTTACTCATGTTTTAAGATACTTCAGCTTTCAGTTCATATCAGTCTCCTGATCAGTCTACTTATACTTAGTATGCATGTTTTTAGATTATATATCTATTTTGTTTTACTTATTGCATTCACTGCCACTTACTCACTACATTCCAAAGAACTGATCCACATATATGCTTTTGTGCTATATTCTATCATAATGTATGTACCAGTTGTAGCCCATACATGATAATTAGATAGTTTGCAGCTTCCAACAAGTAAGTGATGAGTTCTCTTATTTTAGAGACTCCAGTTTCTTATGATTCATCTTCTATCTTATTTTTATTCATATATACTTATTAGTGGTAGTTAGAGGCATGTCCCAGCTATCTATAGTCAGTATAGTAGAGTCTTTATAGATAGTCATCCAGATTCTTTACATGTAATTCAAGTTTCTTTTGTCAGTTTTATCATGCTATAAAATTTATTAGTATTTCATTTATTTAGACTTTCTCATGATTATGCTTTCTCTTAAAAAATTTTGTTTTTACATATTTTAAATTAGTTTCTCAAGTATCATATCAGTATATGGTTAGATGTGGATTACTTGTGGTTCTAAGCAATGTGTTACGATCAGGGGGTAGTCTTGGATCGTGAAAAAAATTACTATTAGAGCATATAGTTCAAGTGTCCTATAGTGTCTATGGAGCCTTGTCTAGTAGAGTCTTGCAGAATGGTATGGAGATATCTGTACTTTTCTTTGAGAGGCTATAAGATATTTAAGAAATATTTCCTTTTCATTCACGTCTCAAATTGTGCAGTAGAAGTGTTATCTAAGAAACTTATGTAGATTCTTATGTTACTCCATTAGTGCCAACTCTGCCATATTCTTGGCGCAATAGAAATAGCCAAGTTTAAATCCTTACAGATAGATTTTTCTTTGATAGTCCCCATAGACAAGTAATAGGATTTCATAGAGTATCGAAAGTATCCCATCAGTGCTTTTAAGTTCTAAAGTTTGAATGATTTTATTCATGTTCATGAAAATCATGCACTAAATCAAAGTCAGATATGGATTCTGATCCTTTCTTAGAATCCTATGATAGCATATAATCTAGAGTTGGAAACATGAACTCAGAAGTTTAGTAGTGGTAAAGTGAGGATAGCGTTGATCTTAATTTTGTAAATAATGTACAATAGGGCTAGTTGTATGAAAGGTGAACTAGCAGGCTTGAAATAGTGTATGTAAGAATTTATGTTTATTTATTTGAAATTAAGTATGATGATATGTGTATGACCTATAGTTGTACCCAAGGTGATATGGCATTGTATTATTTCTAACTTTTAATAGTGTGTGCACTTAGATAGTACCCTTGAGTTGTGAAGTTTGAATGAGGCAATATAGTATATGATGTTTTTACCAGCTAAGTTATGGGTTATAGGCTGATGATGTTGGGTATATTGGTGTAATGGAAATTCTTATGGTTTAGAAAAAATATATATAAGTTTAGAGATGTGATATTAGTAGGCTATGAAGGAAAAGAGGGATATTATGTATTTAGTGGGACAAGTATGCTATCTAGAATGGTGTAAACATAATGACTGGTAGGGATATAGAAAGTTAAGAGTTATATCTCAGAAGGAAGTACTAGCAACGAGTTTTACGCTTTCAGGCGTAGTCTCTCAGGGTGAGTTTATTACTTATGTGTATTTTTGTATTTCGGACTCTAGAGTAAAGTGATTTTAGTTTAGTTTATAGTTTATTAAAGGGGGTACACAAACTTAGAATGATGATTTAAAGCTAAGGGGGAGATGATAGAACAAGAAACCAAGTCAGGTTTTTAGATTCTAGTAGAGATGCGAGTGTATTGTAGAACATCACTAGGGAAGGAAGATGCCCGACCCATTCTTATCTCAGTGCAAAGTGTTGTATTTCAGTCATCACAACATCTCCATGATTATAGCTCATATTTATGTATTAACCATAAAAATCATGCACGCTTCCAGTTTTTTGTATGAGGAGTTCCAGTTCACTCAGCAGTACAAATCATATTTTAGGAATTTTTGATCTCCAAACTCAGGTCATGCAACTCATGGTTTACAGTATACTCAATTTCCAGTACTTATGCTACACTCTTAATGAGCGAAAACCCAGATTATGTCATGTATGTTCTCAATTTTGATCTCTTTAATGAATTTATTCCTTTGATACTCTATTCCTCAGGCCTCAGTTAAGTGTCAAAGTTATGCATAGTATGCTTTCATGCTTCATGCCCTTGTGTTCTAAGCTTTCAGTGAACTCTTCTTAATGTTCAGATAGTGGTGATGCAAAATTTATGATTAATGGTTTAGGTAGAATAGAGTAAATATTTCATATTGGGGAAAGATTGTTGTATGCTTATTTTATCTTAAGCTATAAGTGTGAAAGAAGATTGAGATAAAACTTATGGTAATGTCATAAAATGGTTAGCTAGATATTTCATGTGTGTTTTCTTAGGGATAGTGCATGAAAGTTGTTATTGATAGAGGTATTAGAGAATATAGGAAAGATGCTATGGTGGTTTGGTTACCTAGAAGTTCATATATGGCTATAATGATAATCTTGAATGTCATGTTGGTATATCAATGGATGGGTTCATTGTGTGCTAATGAATTCCTAGTAAGATATTGAGTATAGTTGTTAAAGTGGTAAGAGAAATTATTCTTGAGATGAAAGACGTGAAACATGTATGGGGTATTGAATTCAAGGTTTAGACTAGTGTTACGGTGTTATGTGTAGTACTTTTTGATTTCGAGTTAGGATTGAACATGGTGAAGGTATATGGTCTAACTCAGACTTAGGCTGGAATGGTTATATGCACCCACGCGAGTATTTAAGGAGCAAGGCTAAACTTAAAATAGGCAGTTGTATTGCCTAATACCTAGTAATTCTATCCTATCTAATGATTTATATGTCTATGTTCCATGTTACTAGTTATCGACGTATTAAGATTCCTTACCCAGATATCTTATTCAGATCTTGCCCAAAATTCTTTGATCCCTAATTTAATTAGAACTTTATGCAGAGAGTATTGAAAAAATACTGCAGTTAGGTATGAACTTTCAGTATAAGTTAGTTTGTATAACTAGTAATTCAGATTAGCAATCAGATAAATAAGTTCCTATGATTCTCCATCTTTACATCTAGTCTTACTATCCGAAGTTTCATGGATATAGCTATTCTGTGAGGTAATTTATTCATATTTATATGAATTGTGAATTCAGTTGAGTCGTTACTTCAAGACTAATTAAGTCTTAACCATAAAAGATATCTAGATTCAGAAATTGTATCGTGTTTGTTATCAAACTTTAGAATTCGGCCAAATAGTACTAATGGATTCCCAGATTTTAAAATTGTCACAACATGCATTCATGAATAAAACTCAGTCCATGCATCATGTATCAGTTTTAGATTTCAGATATTAAGTCATGATTCAGCTCATGAGTGTCCCATGCATTATCTCAGTCTTTACTAAGTATTTCAGCCAAGTAGTATCATTCAGGGGATGAATGATCCCAAGGGAGAGATATTTTAATGCCTCAATTTTTCATGTTCTAAACCACTCATCTTTTCTTCATAAAATTAGGTCCAGCTGGAGGTAATGGTTACTCATAAGTTGACTCTCTCATTTCTATCTCAGCCTTATAACCATTCTCATGTCATTCTATGTATTCAGGAAGTCACTTCAGTTTATGTATCATGTTTCATACTTAGTTATTTAATACGACCCCATTTCATGCATGTTCAGTATATGATCTTAGTTGTATCATTATTCTCATTCTAACTAGTCTAATTCGAAAATGAGGGGGAGATATTATAATACCATGTATTTATCTAGTCTCTAGACAACTTACGACTCATTCTTCATAACATAAAGACTCTTACGAGTCGTATATAGCAAGTCGTACCCATGTCAGTGTGGGGTGTATTGAATTCTATTCTAGTTGTGAGCTAACCATATAAGTTGTCAAGTAAAATACGAATCATATAAAGTTAAGTCACATTGTCAGCAGTATAGGTTCCCTAAGTTCTGTCCAGCTTACAAGTAGTGGCTATAAGTCGTATAGATATGTTACGAGTCATAAGATCTAATTTGTACTCAGACCAGTAGACAATCCTAGAATCAAGTCTCATGTTTTGATAGATTTATAAGTTACTTGGACATATATTAAGTCCTCAAATAGCTCATACCTCATGAACAAGTCAAAACATCCAGTAGCGATTAAATTCTTGGGATGTAGATGACTATAGTCATATTCAAACAATCATACCTTATTTTGATACAAATAATTTTTGAGTTCACTACCCACCAATAGATAGATAATTGAATTATCTTTCAAACTATACCAATTTTGCCTTAATGTAATATCGGGGTGAAAGGTTATGGCAAAATTATTGAAGCACTGTAAAATCTGCCAGTAGGGTACGAATCAAGGTACGATCTGTACTCAGACCATAGAAGTTATCAGGAAGAATGTAATATCCCACAAAATCCTCTTCCAGTCTGAGCCTTAGAGCGTATTTGGCGAAGCTCAAATCTGAGTTAAAATGTTCCAAAAATATCCTCCCAGGTATGAAATAGTTTGAATCGTGATGTATTTCTCTAATTTCAACTTATTTTTATGTAAAGCATTGAATAAGATTTCCATCGATACCAATTTCATCAAAATCCGACAGCAGACAAGGGAGTTATGGTCATTTTATTAAACGGTATTGGAATTCCCTTAATTTGATGGTCGACCTGGCGGACCACCAAGTCCTTGGTGGACCGTCAAGTATCCCTTCAGGCCAAGACAGAACATCCCATTTCTGGCCCTCGAGTGATGGGGTAAGTGGTGGACCATCAAAAAGTTAATGGACCGTTAAGGGGTCCGTCAGGTCGAAACAGAATGGCCCATTCTTGCCCCTTGAGTGATGGACGATCTGGTTGACCGTTTGATTCCTGACGGACCGTCACTTCGATCTTTACGTCGAGGAAGAATGCCCCTGTTTTGGCATTCAAGTGATGGACGACTTGGTGGACAATCAGTCCCTCTGATGGACAGTCAAATCGACTGTCACAGACCCCGATCAGCAGTTTTCAACTCTTTTTCTTTAAAAGGCATTTTGGTCTATTCTACTCTTTCCCCAACCTCTATAAATACCCACTTAAGGGTTAAAGTCCTTATTTCTTTTCTCTTCTTTCACCAAAAATTTAGGGTTTCCAAAATAAAAAATTCTCTCTTCTTCTACCAAAAATTTAAAGAGAATGAAGAGCAAAAATCAAGAATTCTTCCGAAGGATTTCAAGAAAGTGTTTCACCAAGGTATGTAGATGTTGATTCTTGGGCCCTTTCCATCCAAGAAGATCAAGTAACCCTTTTCTAAATCTTTAAGATTTCATGTTTATGAATTTCTAATGATTCTTGTGAGTTAAAATATATTTTTCTTCTATGATTGAGTTTTGATTTATGTTCGTATACAAGATTATAAATCCTTGGCCTTAGTATGTGGTATTTGACTAGTAAATGTATTACATACTCGTTGATGATTTTGATTGATTTCCAAGATGGAGTGTTTATGTGGTTTGTATGAATCTATGAGATTATACGGGTTGGAAACATGTAAATTAGGTTGTTCATGATGAGTAGTTGAGTTATTTTTCCTATTCCTAAGTTGTGCATGTGAGGTGTTCGATAAAATATCTATGAGACTAGAAATCAAGCATTGTAGTTAAATAGTGATCTAATGACTTCTAAAATACGATTATGTGTCATGGTCATTGTGTAGAATCGGTTGATTAAGCGGAGCATGTCTCCTATAGTTTTGATAAAAGTTTAGGAGGAGCATTTGGGCCATGATAGTTTGTTGAATAGGAAGCCCCAAATTGTGAGCTAGTCTATGCATGCTTAGTGTTTGATAAAATGACCAAGTGAATGAATTATTCCATGCTAGTAGGAAATTCCCAAATAAGTGTGAACCTATGAATGTCTAGTGTTTGTTGAAGGACCTTAGTGAACGAGTGGAGATGTGATGGTTGTAAATTCCCCATTATGTTCCCTTTGATATATGCTAAGTTTTTAATATATGCCAAGTGATTAGAAAGTAAGCTATGACATGGTAGTACGAATTTTCCTAAGTGGTGTGAAATCCAAATACATGTTAAGACCGATATAGGTATAAAATGGTTGAGGTAAAACCTTGACGAATGGAGTACGATCTAATAGCATGTTTCCTCTATGTTATTATATGATTAATATCCCGTGATGCTTAAAGCGACCCTTTGGTAATTGTGATGATGAATAGAGGTCAATGTTTCCTAAATGTTGGATGTGGTGCCTTAAGGATTTTGAGGGGGGAAAAGTATGTTATGATTTCTAATTACTTGGATAGATGCTTTAATAATCATGATGATGCATTAATGATGGTGACGATTAAGGTATGATTGAGATAATACATAAATGATTATGATGATAAATGCATGCTTATGTTGATGCATGAATGATTGTAATGGTGAATGGATGATCGTGATGATGTGAGAATGATTATGTTTTACTTTTATATTATCGAGTCCTGGGGGTATTTATACCCAAAAATAGAGTTGTTGTCTAGAACTAGTGTTAGTTTCGCAATAATTCCAATCGAGCCATGATTCTCAGAACTCAGTGAACTATAAAACTATGTATATTTAGATAAGTGCGGAGCTTAATCAGGCTCTGTAATCTCTGTATCGCTAGTAATCTAGCCTCCTTCCTGTAATCAGCTCAGATATAATAGTATTCAAGTGATTCAATTCTAATCTTAGAAGTGATTTGAATAATCTATTCAAGCTCTGTATCATCAGTCAGATGCTATGATTCGATACCTTTTCGTCAGATATAGAACTAAGTAATCTCAAAGTAACTCAGTCAGATCTTTTGAGAAATATAATCAGTATCAGATTCAGCTTAGTCTAAGTTTAGTTAAGAATCAAATCAGTGTCTTTCAGTTCGGAGCAGAAACTAGCATCGAGTGAGCTCAAGGATGGGGACTCTCCTACTAGTGGAAGGTGTGATCCTTAGATGCGATCCTTGTTCTCTAGAACTACGAAGCCAGTGTAGGTTGAGACATTACACTTGCTAGATGAGGGTGGATGAGAGACATCATACCTGCTAGATAAGGGTAGATGAGGTGGCTTGACTTGTTAGATGAGGGCTCCACCATTCTTGTATGAGGACCTGATAGATAAAGGTCATATAAATATAATGTCTTTACCTGTGGCACGATATTGACACCCTTCTAACCAGGATTAGAGGTTGGACCCCTAAGAGATTATAAGGGCATGTCAGTTAAGTAACTACTTCCCACAGTTTTAGTTTCAGATTCAGTCTTAGTTTCAGAATCAGTCTTTAAAAAATTAGGACTGTGAGATACAGTTATCTATCATTGTGAGAAACTTAGATAGTTCCATTGATTTATAGACCATCCGATCAGATAGACTTGATCTCACATACAGTTATTTGATATCATATTCAAAGATATGCCATCAGAAAGGCTTGATCACAGTATCAAATTTCTATTGAGTATTGTGGTTTTCAGATTCAGATATAATCATATTTCTTATCATTGATAAAGCTTCTGAAATCATCTGTTAGAAAGGTTGATCTCTAATCCTGTCAGTCAAAAGAAGTAAGTCTAAGAATTCAGTCATTGATGTAAGCACATCCAGATCCTCAGTTATCAGTATCAGATAAATGAGTGATTCAGTATCTCAGTGTCAGTAGTGAGTTCAGTCTACAGTAAAGTGGTATCTGAGTTTCAGTATCTAGAGTTGCAATAATTATGTTCATATTATGTGCATTCACGTATGTGTTCTCATGCGACGTTTTCATGACTATTTAGATTACATATTGTGCATGCATGAGCCCTTGCATTTAGCCTTACCTCGTCTACATACTTGGTACATTTTTGTACTGATGCATTTGTGCTATGGTGTTTTATTTGACACCATAGTATCAGAGGCACAGGATTCAGAGTTTCCTCAGCAGTTCCATCCCAGTTAGCAGCAGTAGTAGTGAGTCCTCTTTCTTCGAGGATAAATCTCATTCTACTATTATTGCATCAGATTTTGTTTATATTCTCAGTTGACAGAGTTAGTTGGGGACATATCCCATCAACTCCATAGTTCAGATAGTTTAGAGGCTTTACATACAGATGTTGATGTATTAGTATTCAGTTTTAAGTTTGAGTATGTATAGATGTGTTGAACCTTATGTCTAGTTTTCACATTTATTTTAGATATTATGTAGTGTATAGGTACAAATATCAGTAAAGGGTTAGCTTGTGGTCCCTCGGGTCCATAAGCATCGTGTGATGTCACGAGATGGGATCTCAAGGCGTTACAAACTTGGTATCAAAGCCTAAGGTTCAATAGTGTCCTAGGGAGTCTGAAAAGCCATATCTAGTAGAGTCTTGTGCATGGGTGTGTAGCACGCCACATTTATGTACAAGAGGCTACAAGATGTACTTAGGAGTAGTTTCACTTCTTTCAGTATTCAAATTGTGCAAGTGAGTATGAGCTCAAGTTGATCCTCAGTCTAATCCACTTGTTTCTTCCAATTACAGAGTATGCCTCCTCGCAGAGATTTTGTCCTTGGGGTAGATAAACAACCCCCACAGCCAATAGATCTTAAGAATGATGGTGTGTCGTATGCAGAGTTCAGAGCTACATTCACTACCTTAGCCCAGGAAATAGCTGCTCAGAATAGTTTGTAGAACGTTGTCCTATCTAGGCTTTTAGCTGACACTCAGCAGAATGAGGGGAGAGAGCATAGTATGGATCAGAGGACTAGAACCAATAACTCTACGACTAGATTAAGGAGTAGTAACCGCTCCTAATTCCATCTGAGATCCTTAGCACCAGTTTCAATATCAGTCCAAGCACCGGTACCTAAACCTAAGAATGCTAGTCAAGAGGGAGCATCAAGCTCTAAGTCACTAGGTCATAGGAAGAGTATTTTTACCTACCCGTGTTGCGAAAAGTGTGGTTGGCAGCACAGGGGTGTATGTAGAGCTGGCAGTAGGGGTGTTTTGGATATGGTAGGCTAGGCCACCAGAGGGGTAGAGATTCATGCCAGTAAGAAGCCACTTCCAGTACTACTAGTGGTGTTCATACCCATCCGCGTTGTGGAGAGTGTGGCAGGAGCCACTAAGGTGTATGTAGAGCCAGTAGCGATGTGTGTTTCAAGTGTGGTGAATAAGGACATAGAATGTAAGAATGTAGAGTGCTGACACAAAAGGGTAGACTTCAGGCACTTCAGACTCGCCTTGATCGAGAAGGATTCCTTGAAATAGACCGGGGTATGTTATGAGCCCTTCATCTATATGAAATACATTGTTAGATCCATCGATTTCATCTTGAGCATTATATGTTAGCATGAGTCATGTATGAGTTTTAGATCTCAATCGGTCAATCATGACCCAGGCGGTTGGTGCCACGTGCACCGCTCTAGTATTTCAATGAAGTATGTTTAGAGGGACATAGGGTCCCAAGGGGGAGATACCCTATAGTGTTATAATGTTTGCATATCATTAAATTTATTTAGATGCATGTTAATATTCTTCTAATGAAGCTAGCATTAGTGATCACTGTTGCATTGTCAAGTCGTGCTTTTAAAGGTCAGCTTAGCCGGACATTCATGCATTAGATATGCGCATTTAGTAGAAAGAGTTCAGTTTGTCAGCATATGTTCAGTCGTGTATTCATGATATCATTCCAGCTATGAGTCCATGCATCAGATACGCATGTGTATTATGGGTATTCTGCTATGAGTATCCTCAGTCGAGTATTCCATGAATCATATATGCATGCCCAGTGTGAGAATTCTATATGTCAGTCATTTTAGTTGCGTAGTCCTGATCTGAGATATTTCCATTTCTTGAGTAAGTTCTGTTGATCCATATTCTCATTCTAGGATGAATTTTCTCAAGTGCTAAATAATATAATGCCCCACAAAATCCTCTTCCAGTCTGAACCTTAGAGCGTATTTGGTAAAGAAAAAATCCGAGTCAAAATTTTTCAAAAATATCCTCCCAAGTATGAAATACTTTGAATCTTTTTGTATTTCTCTAATTTCAACTTATTTTCACGTATAGCATTGAATAAGCTTTCCATCGATAGCAATTTCATCAAAATCCGACATCGGATGAGGGAGTTATAGACATTTGACTAAATGGTATTGGAATCGTCCAGGTTTGACGGTCGATCTGGCGGACCGCAAAGTCCTTAGTGGACCATCAAGTGTCCCATCAGGAAAAGACAGAATATCCCATTTCTGCCCCTCGAGTAACGGCCAAAGTGGTGGACCGTTAAAAAGTTGACGGACCGTCAAGGGGTCCTTCAAGAAAAAACATAATGGCCCATTCTTGACCCTCGAGTGACGGACGATCTGGTGGACCGTCAGATTTCTGATGGACCATCACTTTGACCGTCACGTCGAGGCAGAATGTCCCAGTTTTGACACTCAAGTGACGAATGACTTGGTGGACCATCAGTCCCTCTGACGGATCATCAGATCGACCGTCACAGACCCCGATCAGCAGTTTAAACTCTTTTTCTTTAAAAGGAATTTTGGTCTTTTCTTCTTTTCCCCAGCCTCTATAAATACCCACTTAAGGTTGAAAGCCTCATTTATTTTCTCTTCTTTCACCTAAGAATTAGGGTTTCCAAAATCAAAAATTCTCTCTTCTTCCACCAAAAATTTAGAGATAATCAACAGCAAAAATCAAGAATTCTTCCGAAGGCTTTCAAGAAAGAGTTTCTCTAAGATATGTAGATATTGATTCTTTGGCCTCTTTCATCCAAGAAGCTCAAGTAATCCTTTTCTAAATCTTCAAGATTTCATGTTTATGAATTTCTAATGATTCATGTGAGTTAATATATATGTTCCTTCTATGATTGAGTTGTGATTTATGCTCGTTTACAAGATTTTAAATCCTTGGCCTTAGTATGTGGTATTTTAGTGGTAAATTGATTATGTACTCATTGATGATGTTGATTGATTTCCAAGATGGAATGTTTATATGGTTTGTATGAATCTATGAGATTATACGGGTTGGAAACATGTAAATTTGGTTGTTCAAGATGAGTAGTTGGGTTATTATTCCTATGCCTAAGTTATGCATGTGAGGTGTTCGATAAAATGTCTATGAGACTAGAAATCAAGCATTGTAGTTAAATAGTGATCTAATGACTTCTAAAATATGGTTATGTGTCATGGTCATTGATGTGTTCATAACTTTTGGGCATGGAATTGGTTAATTAAGCGGAGCATGTCTCCCATAGTTTGAATAAAAGCTTGGGAGGAGCATTTGGGCCATGATAGGTTGTTGAATAGGAAGCCCCAAATTGTGAGCTAGTCTATGCATGCTTAGTGTTTGATAAAAGGACCAAGTGAATGAATTATTCCATGCTAGTAGGAAATCTCCAAATAAGTGTGAAACTATGCATGTCTAGTGTTTGTTGAAGGACCTTAGTGAACGAGTGGAGATGTGATGGTTATAAATTCCCCATTATGTGCCCTTTGATATATGCTAAATTTTTAATATATGCCAAGTGATTAGCAAGTAAGCTATGACATGATAGTATGAACTTTCCCAAGTGGTGTAAAATCCAAATACATTTTAAGACCGATATAGCCATGAAATAGTTGAGGTAAAACCTTGCTGAATAGAGTACGATCGAATAGCATATTTCCTCTATGTTATTATGTGATTAATATCCCGAGATGCTTAAAGTGACCCTTTGGTAATTGTGATGATGAATAGAGGTCTATGTTTCCTAAATGTTTGATGTGGTGCCTTAAGGATTTTGAAGGAGGGAAAGTATGTTATGATTTCTAATTACTTGGAGAGATACTTTAATAATTGTGATGATGCATTAATGATGGTGACGATTAAGGTATGATTGCGATAATACGTAAATGATTATTATGATGAATGAATGCTTCTGTTAATGCGTGAATGATTGTGATGGTGAGTTGATGATCGTGATGATGTGAGAATGATTATGTTTTACTTTTATGTTATCGAGTCCTGGGGGTATTTATACCCTACAATAGAGCTACTTTGTAGAGCCCGTGTTAGTTTCGCGATAATTCCAATCGAGCCACAATTCTCTGAACTCAGTGAACTATTGAACTATGTATCTTCAGACAAGTGCAGAGCTTAATAAGGCTCTGTAATCTCAGTTATCTCTGTAATATCTGTATCGCTAGTAATCTAGCATCTAATTTTTAATTAGCTCAGATCTAATAGTATTCAAGTAATTCAATTCTAATCTCAGAAGCGATTTGAATAATCTATTCAAGCTCTGCATCGTCAGTTAGATGCTATGATTTGATACCTTTCCGTCAGATATGAAACTAAGTAATCTCTGTGTAACTCAGTCAGATCTCATGAGAAATATAATCAGTATCAGATTCATCTCAGTCTAAGTTCAGTTAAGAATCAAATTAGTGTCTTTCAGTTGGGAGTAAAAACTAGCACCGAGTAAGCTCAAGGATGGGGACTCACCTACTAGTGGAGGGTGTGATCCTTAGATGTGATCCTTGTGCTCCAGAACTACATAGCCAGCATAGGTTGAGACATCACACCTACTAGATGAGGGTGGATAAGAGACATCATACCTGCTAGATGAGGGTAGATGAGGTGGCTTGACCTGTTAGATGGGGGCTCTACCATTCTCATATGAGGACCTGATAGATGAAGGTCATATAAAGATAATATCTTTACCCGTGGTATAATATTGACACCCTTCCAACTGGGGTTAGAGGTTGGACCCGTAAGAGATATAGTAGGGGCATGTCGGTTAAATGACTACTTCCCACAGTTTCTGTTTCAGATTCAGTCTTAGTTTCAGAATCACTGTTCAGAATATTAGGACTGTCAGATACAGTCATCTATCATTGTGAGGAACTCAGATAGTTCCATTTATTTATGGACCATCTCATCAGATAGACTTGATCTCACATACAGTTATTTGATATCATATTCAGAGATATGCCATCAGACAGGCTTGATCATAGTATCAGATTTCTATTGAGTATTCTGGTTGTCAGATTCAGATATAATCGTATTTCTTATCATTGATAAAGCTTCCGAAATCATCTATTAGAAAGGTTGATCTCTAATCCTGTCAATCGAAAGAAGTAAGTGTAAGAATTCATTCATTGATGTAAGCACATCCAGATCCTTAGTTATAAGTATCAGATGAGTCAGTGATTCAGTATCTCAGTGTCAGTAGTGAGTTCAGTCTGCAGTAAAGTGGTATCTGAGTTTCAATATCTAGAGTTGCGATAATTGTGTTCATGTTCTGTGCATTCATGTATGTGTTCTCGTGCGATATTTTCCTGACTATTCAGTTTACATATTGTGCATGCATGAGCCCTTACATTTAGCCTTACCTCGTCGACATACTTGGTATATTTTTGTACTGACGCATTTGCGCTATGTTGTTTTATTTGACACCATAGTTTTAGAGGCACAGGATTCAGAGTTTCCTCAGCAGTTCAGTCCCAGTTAGCAGCAGTAGCAGTGAGTCCTCTTTATTTGAGGATAAATCTCAGTCTACTATTATTGCATCAGATTTTGTTTATATTTTCAGTTGACGAATTTAGTTGGGGACATGTCCCATCAACTCCATAGTTTAGATAGTTTAGAGGATTTTTAGACGGATGTTGATGTATTAGTATTTAGTTTTTAGTTTGAGTATGTATAGATATGTTGAACCCTTATGGCCAGTTTCTATATTTATTTTATATATTATGCAGTGTACAGGTACAGATATAAATAAAGGGTTAGCTTGTCGTTCTTCGGGTCCATAAGCATCGTGTGACGTCACAAGATGGGATCTCGGGGTGTTACAAGGAGTCATACCCACAACAGTAGGGGTAAGGATTTGGACTCCTATGTACGATTCGAGGTATGACTTGTACCTAGAAGATAAAAGTTGTACCCAAACACGTCGAGACAGCTTCCAGTCAAATTCAAGAAGGTTTCTAAGGGTTTTTTTAGTCTTTTTCTTTCTCTTCTTATAACTTCTCCCCATGACTTATAACCCTTAAAAAATTATATGTCTCCCCAATTCTCAAATACTTAACACTATACTTCCTCTCCCATACTGAAGAATAACTATTTAGGGTTTCTTCTTCAATATCATCTCTCAAGTCTCCTTTAACAAGATCAAGTAATTAAAGCTTTCTTCCTGAAGAAATTCATGAAACCAAGTTTCAATTTTAAGATTTCTATAAGAATTCATCTAATTGAGGTATGTGGGGTATTCATCAATGGGTCTCTTCCACTCAGTGAGCCCAAAAACCCTAATTTAATTTAAAAGTACAAATCATATCCTATTTTATAAAATCGTCCATGAATCTTATGAATTTAATTCATGAACGTCTTATTGAATTAAATTCAAGTCATGTTAATGTGTGTTCCCATACTATTTAAGTAACTTCATGTTTGAATTATAATTTCTTTCATCTTAATTCCCTTGATTTCATGATAAATCCCTAAGTTATGAATTAAACCATGTAAATATGATATTTTCTCATGTTTAACACATTCCCATACTCAAATTCATATGTCGGTCTTATTCATAGAATTATCATTTGCTTTGGGTGTTTGAATTATCACTTCATGTCATTGTTTTAAGTAATGTTATCTTATTTTTTAATCATTCAGTGCTGGCGGGTTATGAACTCTCGATACCTATATATTTTTAGATGATTTTATTTTAAATTAATAAGTCAGTCAAACCATGGTTTTATTAATATATTTAGAATATTATGTTTATGCTGAGCACTTACAAGTACAATACCATGTTATGTTAAATGACTAATAATACCAGTGTCATTTAGTTGGGAGTAACACTTATCTCTAAGTGAACATAGGGATGGCGTTTCCCCGATCAATTACGTTTTTGCCACTAGTAGCAGTCCCTAAGTTCAAGACCTATGATGCCACCATAGATTTTGAGGGGTCTTCCGTTAGTTAGGCATGACACCCTCATCCTTTGGGACATCATCCTTGTGGATCCACATCGTTATTCATGTGTTGGTACTCCTTGCAAGGTACCAGCCCCCTTCCAACTAGGGTTACAAGTTGGACCCCGACAGCTTAGATTGGGGCATGTCAGTTTTAGCTAGCTCCCACAGTCTCAGTACAGTATTCAGAGTGTGTCAGCTTAAGCTTGCATGACCAAGTATTTAGTCATCAGTTATTCAGATATCAGATATATAGTTATTTAGATTATTTTAGTACATGCTTTACTTGGTCGTGCATTCTCAGTTTTACATGTTCAAGTTCATGCTCAGTATCCATACATGACCATTACTTCAGTTTTACAGCATGTTCAGCTTTGAATGAGATTTACATACAATATTCATGTTTTACCTCTTCCCAGCCTTAGTTCTACTAATTTTACAAAATTAAAGATTTAGGAAACTAAGTGTAGTGATTCAGCAGCTTATCATATTATGTTCGTTACTCATGTTTTAAGATACTCCAGCTTTTATTTGATTTCAGTCTCTTGGTGAGTCTACTTGTACTTAACATACATGTTTTAATATTATTATCTATTCTGTTTTACTTATTGCATTCCACCCCACTTAATTAGTACATTCCAAAGTACTGATCCATATATATACCTGTGTGCTACATTGTCTCATAATATAGGTACCATTTTTAGACCACACATCATAATCAAATAGTTTACAGCTTTCAGCCAACAGGTGATGAGTTCTCTTGTTTCGAGGACTCCAATCAGTTGTAGTTCATGTATTGTCTTGTTTTTTTTCCATATGTATTTATTAGTAGTAGTTGGAGGCATGTCCTAGCTATCTATAGTAAGTATAGTAGAGGCTTCATAGATAGTTAGTTAGAGTTGTTACATGTAATTAAAGTTTCCTCAATTTTATCATCATGTAAAATTTATCAGTATTTCATTTATTCAGGCTTTCTCATGATTATGCTTCTGCTCAGTAAATTTAGTTCTTATACATTTTAAATCAGTTACTCAAGTATCATGTCAGTACATGGGTTAGCTTGGGATCACTTGTGATTCTAAGTACTGTGTTACGACTAGAGGGTAGTCTCGAGTCATGACATAAGGTCATGGTCGTGGCCTAACAATCCAAAATGGCAAGATAGAGAGCTAACTAATCCACCCAAGTTAACATCAAAATCAAGAATATTTAGAATAATCAAGTCTTCGTAAGTCTCAAGCCCCGCAATGGTAACTATGCAAGATTAACACTCCCAATCCACCACTAAAAATCTCTTACGAGGGTAGAAATATGAAGAGAAATAGCAAGGGGATCACATGAAGCATCAAAACAAGAAGCAAAATATGAAGACACATGGGAGAATATAGACCCAAGGTCAAATAACATGGTGGCAGATCTGTAGCAAAGTGGGATGATACCTATAATAACTGCATCAAAATTCTCTTTCTTAGGTCTCCCAGGTAAAGCATAACACTTCCAACATCTACTCCAATACTAAGTAACCCCGTAACCACCGCCACGAGCTCCCCTACCTCTACCTTGAGCACCTTTAGCACCATCTTTGCCACTCTATAAACCACCTCTATCTATAGATATCAGAGTAGGACAAAGATGAAGATGAGAACCCTGTTTAGTAGGTACATACTAATATCAGAGAAAATCCTTAGCCAAATGGCCAACCTTATGACATGCAAAGCATCCTCTACGGCTTGAATTAATCTGAGGAGGCACATACAAACTAGGACAACCACGCTACACCAAAAAATATAACTGGAACCTCCACTATCATGAACTAATGCTTGGCCAACTAAAATCAAGGAACCTAAAGGTTTACCATATAAACTCTGCAAAGTGTACTCAAATGACCTACTATGATAACTCAGGGAACTTACTCGAGAAATATCTACCTCAAAAGACGTAACCACTAAGCTCACCCTGATGGTGCACCTTCTTGATGCCTCTATGAGTACCCTAGTAGGACCCTCTAACCCCTTCATAAAATAACAAATTTGAAAACCTAGATAGAGCATGAAAGTGTGCCTCATACTTGGCTTTAGACATGGAGCGCTGCTCCAAGTGATCAAACTCATCTCACATATGATCTATCAAGCTATACAATCCATAGACAAACCTAAATCCCTACAACTAGATAAAGACCTCCACCAATCCTTAGCCATATCCATTAACTGATAGGCAGTATAAGAAACCCAATGAGACTTAAGGCACCTAAGATTATGTAACTTTTCCTAGAAGTCAATTAGAAACTCATAGGCATCCTCGCTATTTGCTCCAGTAAACATGGGAAGAGCTAAATAAATAAACCTATCAAACCTCTTCTGATCATCAGAAGACTTTACTATACCCGAAGCAATTGGAGGTATAGTAAGTTTAACAAGCAATGAATCCACATGTAGGGGTACTATAGATTATTGATTGTACCCTAAAAGTAGGAATACCATAAGTAGATATCAGTACATATGGAGAAACATCATTTAAAGTTTGAAGAATAATAGGTACTAGGGAACACTCTCCAAGCAACTCAAAATGCAGATCAACAAATCATGAAGTGTCAAGGTATCAACTAAACTCTATGGAAACTAAGATGGCCCAGTTATTTGATAATCATTTCTAGCATACATGACCTCAGTCTCAGAAGAAGCCTCCCTAGAACATCCTCTGGCGGGGACATCTCCTGGTGCCCATCCTATACCTTTAAGTTGACCACAACTCCTACCTCGTTCCCTAATCGGGGCTCTCACATTAGGTGTCGGCTCAGCATCTCTAGCATTGCTAGACCTAGTCCTCGCCATCATCATAGAAAGAATGGAATACAAGTTTAGAATGCTGAGTATGAACAACCTACATAATAAGGAATCAAATAAGAGAATATTTTCCTAAAAATGTATTACAATCTTGTAACGCCCCAAGAACCTATCCCCAGACGTCACATGGTGCTCAAGGCCATACGTGGCCTCAAATTAACCCTCTAAGCCTGTCATCACTTTCAAATCTCATTATAGTGCAAATCATGCTAAGATAAAGAGGAATAACCATGTCATTATCATACTGAAATACGAAGTAATACTGCCCTGTACAAACAAAATACTAAAATCTCTATACACGCTGGTACACTAGTCTGACAAAGCCTCTACTACATAGGACTGAGGAGCCATTGGGACAGATCCTCAACTGAAACGTATTGAACTAAAAGTAAACAACCATCTATTAACAAAACAAAATTGGAGACACAGTTCCTCAAACCATAAGGACTCACCAACCGCAGAAATGTAGATAAAGGTACTCAAAGATCGCTGTCGCTGCTGAGACTGAGCACATGAACCTATATCTTGAGGAAACATAGAATACAAAATAGCATGGGAGTCAGTACTTGGGAATGTACTGAGTATGTGGGGGTGGATGCAACATTTTAAATAATATCATAAATGTATAAGAAAATCATACATGGTGACAATAGTAACTCTCTTTGCTAGAACTATCTAAAACATCATTTTCGTAAGTCATCACTAATAAAATATGCTTCATAAATCTCATAAATCATTTAAATCAACTCAAACTCTTTGACTCATGACTTAGAGTGACTCGTTAACTCATGGTACTAAGATCATTTTGGACGTGGGATTTTCTTATAACCGATATAACTACACTATGTGAGCCACATGGAGCCGAACATTTTGCCCTCCTAAGGAGAGAACCCCATATTGGTGGGGGAGTCATACTCTTGCCAGGGAGTACAACCTTAATCTCGTTATCACAATCCCATACTCAGCCTCTGGCCCACAATTATCAACATCAATACTACAGTGGCACGTAGTTTCGGGGAAATACCACATTTCCCGTTCGGTGCTAAATACTCCTCCCAGACTTAGCTCAAAACGTGTTAGGAAATCCACCTTAATCAATATAAACTCATGGGTCTATTTTAAAGACCAAAACATAAATATATTTCTTATCTGTAAATCATAAACATCTTGTGGGTTCCTTACCCGACTCAACTGAACACAATTTTTCTCAACATCAAGTACATTTGCTTTTCCAATCATTTTCAAATATCAAAAGCTTCAAGGAAACATCATACGACTCATTCTTGACTTTCAATCTCAAATATCGATATATATTCAATAGTCAAATTTCTCATGGAAAGGCATAACTCATGACACTTGTCTTAAATTGCTTAAAAATTATCAATACATAATGACAATATACAATTTATGGAATAAATTCTCAATTTAAGAAACATGATGGTGAAATAATCATAAATATCAAACTTATTCAACTCAAATCTCATAGATCGTAAATAAGAAATTTGGGTGTAAACCCACTTGCAAAATCATGTAAATTAATAATACAAAGTAAATCTTTAGGCACAAGAACGAAAGGAGTGTTCTTATTCAAGCCCCATATACCTTGAATTATAATTTTGGAGATGTAGAAACTTGTTTGGAACTTCTTCCTTACAGTTTTGAGATAAGATCCTTGATGCCTTTGACTAGGGGAGCTTAATTCTTGGAGAACTTGGAGAAATCTAAGGAAGATCCTTGAATTTCTTAGGAGTTTTGATTTTTAGGTTGAGAGAAAACCCTAGTTTTCTAGAAAATTCTTGGAGAAATTGAAGAGAAATACGAGAAAATGATCTTCTCTTTACTACTTTGATGTATATATAACTGAACATGGAGCGGAAATAACCAAAATACCCTTTTGAAAATGCTGAAATTCGCTGATTGGGGCCTGTGATGGTTGATCTGACGGTCCATCAAGTTTCCTGACGGTCCACCAGATCGTCCATCACTCGAGTACCAAAACTTGAATGTTCTACCTTGACGTGGCGGTTGAAGTGACGGTCCATCAAGAAAATAACGGACCACCAAGTCATCAGTCACTCAAGGGCCAGAAATAAGACATTCTATCTCGACCTGATGGACCCCTTGACGGTCCGTCAACTTTTTGATGGTCCACCATCTTGGCCGTCACACGGTGACCAGGAAGAGGGGTCACTACCTTGGCTTGACGGGACACTTGACGGTCCACCAAGGTCCTGTCAGTCTACCAGTCAACCGTCAGACCTGGGCGATCCGATATCGCTGAGTAAAATGGCTATAACTCCCTCTTCCGAAGTCGGAATTCAATGAAATTTGTATTGATGGAAAGCTTATTCAATGCTCTAAATGAAACTTTAGAAGTCATACATATCCACTCAAAAGATTGATTTCATCTTAAGAAACAATCAGGGTATTACAATATCTCCCCTTTGGACACATTCATCCTTGAATATTGCCAGATAGGCCTAGAACAAGAGAAAATAAGGACATTATAGCTGGAACGACTCACTTCTAAGGTCTCACTTTACTCTAAAATTTTGAGTACTTCCCCAAATGCACGAACCATAGAGAATAACCATATAGCTGAATACATTAGATTAAAAGGAAACTGAATTAAGGGAATAGTACCTTCAGCTTGATTCGAACTCATGGAGAAAAGATGAGGGTAACTGGCTTACATATCTGCTTATGCTTCCCAAGTGGCACCCTAGACTGATTGAATTCTCCACAGAACTTTAACCATGGGAACTTCCTTGTTCCTCAGTCTACAGACTTGATAATCTAGGATTTTAACCAGGATTTTATCATACGAAAGGCTATCCTGAACATTACAACCCTCTGACGGATCAACAACAACAGTGTCTCTAATATGCTTCTTGAGCATAGAAACATGAAACACAGGATGGAAAGCTGACAACTCTGCAGAAAACTCAATCTCATAAGCTGCTTTCCCAACATGATTCAAATTTTTATAAGGGCCAACATATCTGGGACTCAGCTTCCCTTTCTTTCTAAATCTTTTAACCCCTTTCATGGGTGAAATTTTCAAGTACACCATATCACCAACTTCAAACTCAAGAGCTCTTCTTCTCATATCTGTGTACGACTTCTGACGACTCTGGGTTGTCTTCAACCTCTCCCAAATTAACTTAACTTTCTCCATAGCCTCAAATACAGCATTAGGTCCAAGTACAACAGCTTCACCCACTTCGAACCAACCTATGGGCAATCTACATCTTCTCCCATACAAAGCTTCAAATGGAGACATTCCAATGCTAGCATGAAAACTAATGCTGTAAGAAAATTCATTCAACGACAAATGTTTATCCCAACTTCCTTTGAAATCAAGAACAAATGTCCTCAACATATCCTCTAAAGTCTTGATAGTCCTCTCAGCCTGACCATTTATCTGTGGATGAAAAGCGGATCTAAGATAAACTTGGGTGCCAAGACCCTTCTGAAAGGCTCTCCAAAATTGAGAAGTAAACTGAGTACCTCTATCAGAGATGATAGCCAACGGAACTCCATGAAACCTGACTAACTCTCGAATATACAGCTTAGCATAGTCCTCCATAGTGAAAGATGTATGTACTATTAGAAAATGTGCTGACTTAGTCAACCTGTATACAACGACCCAAATAGAATCATGATGACGATGAGAGAGAGGTAAACCAGTCACGAAATCCATGTTCACCACTTCCCACTTCTAAGTAGGAATGTTAAATTCTTGCATCACACCACCGGGTCTCTGGTGCTCTATCTTTACCTGTTGGAAAGTTGCACACTTTTTTACAAACTTTGCTATATCTTTCTTCATACCATTCCACCAATAAATTTCCTACAAATCGTGGAACATCTTGGTAACACTGGGATGAATAGAATACCGCGCGCCATGCACCTCAGCCATAATTCTCTACCTCAGATCATCAATATCAGGCACACACAATCTATTTTAAAATCTCAATACACAATCTCCCCCTTGGGAGAAAACCTCCACCTTTTGGTCTTTAATTGATTCTTTTAGTTCGACCAAATGAGAATCCGTATCTTGCTTCTCCTTTACTTCTGAAACTAGGGAAGATTCGAAAATACTTTGGATCCAAACATTACCCTCAGCTGAGTCGAGCTATCTAACACCCAACCTAGCTAAACGATGCACTTCAGGAGCTAACTCCTTATCTATCTCTACATGTGCTACACTATCCATGGACGATCTGCTAAGGCCATCTGCCACTATATTGGCCTTTCCTAGGTGCACAATACACTCATATCATAGTCCTTCAGCAATTCTAACCATCGCCTCTGCCGAAGATTCAACTCTCTCTGAGTTAATATTAACACCATATAGGAAGTTCCTCCAAATTTTTAAGGTAAAAAACTTCTACATCAACACACAACCCAAACCAATTCAAGAAGCATCACAATATACCAAAAAATCATCTACACTATTAGCCAGGGTCATCACAGGGGCTGAAGTGAGTCGAGTCTTCAACTCTTGAAAACTCTTCTCGCAAGAATCTGACCACTAGAATTTAACCTTCTTTTGGGTCACCTAGGTGAAAAGAGTAGCAATGGAAGATAAACCTTCTATAAAACGATGGTAGTAGCCAGCTAGACCCAAGAAACTCCTGATATCAGACAGGGAAATAGGTCTAGGCAAATTCTTTACAGCTTCTACCTTTTGAGGATCAACTTAAATACCATCAAAAGAAATAATATGACCCAGAAAAGTAACTGAACTTAGCTAGAATTAACACTTGCTAAATTTGGCAAACAACTCTTGATCCCTAAGGTTTTGTAAGATAATTCGAAGATGATCTGCATGGTCGTTTCACTCTGGGAATATACAAGCATATCATCTATAAACACAATAATGAACATATCTAGGTACAGTCTAAACACCCGATTCATGAGGTCCATAAAAACTGCCGGGGTATTCATTAGCTCGAAGGACATAACCAGGAATTCAAAATGACCATAACGGGTGTGGAAAGCTATCTTTGAAATATCACACTCTTTGACTTTAAGTTGATGATAACCGACTCTCAAATATATTTTCAAAAAATAACTGGCACCTTACAGCTGATCAAATAGGTCATCAATTCAAGGAAAAGGGTACTTGTTGTTGACTGTGACCTTGTTAAGCTGACGATAGTCAATGCACATGCGTAATGAACCATCTTTATTTCGCACGAATGAATGGGTACACCCCTGGGAGACACACTAGGCCTTATAAAACCCTTATCAAAATCTTTGAGTTGATCTTTCAACTCTTTAAGTTCTGCGGTGGCCATATGATACGAAGGAATAGAAATAGGCTGTGTATCAGGGAGAAGATCAATTCTGAATTCTATCTCTCTATCGGGAGGTACCCATCGGAGATCTTTCGGGAAAACATCAGAAAACTCATTGACAACACTAAGAGACTAAATAGTTGAAGTCTCAGACAGTGTCCTTAACTTGGACTAAATGATAGTTACAACCCCTGGATATCAATTTCCTAGATTTAATATAGGATATGAAATGACTTTTAGGAGATACAGAATTTTTTAACCACTCAAAGACTGGCTTATTGGTAAACTGAAACTTTACTACCTGGGTACGACAGTCTATAGACGCATAACAAGAGTGAAGCTAATCCATACCCATAATAATATCAAAATCAGCCATGTCTAGCTCAATCAAATCTGTAAATATGAATCCATTAAGAACAGTGATAGGACACTTCTTAGATGCTTGCTTAGCAACAACAAATTCACCTATTGGTGTAGAGACTAGAAAAGGCTCAAAAATATTTTCAGCACTGATTTCAAAATTCACAGCCACCAACAAAGTCAGATAAGAAAGACTTGACCCAGGATCCATCAACACATACACATCCAAATGAAATACACGAAGTGTACCAGTAACAACATCTGGTGAATCCTCTTGCTCCTAGCAGGGTGGTATAGCATAAAAGCAATTCTGGCACTGACCACCTACAGTACTAGATGAGGCACCTTGAGGAGGAGTAGGATGAACTACAGGGGCTGGATCACTAATATCCTGACTCTGGGGATGAACATCGCGACTCCTCTGTCTAGAATTAGGGCAATCCCTAAACTTGTGGCCCAACTTACCATAATCGAAACAACCTATCTGACCGACTAAGAACTCACCGGGATGGTCCCTAAAACACTTCAGACATGGGGAAGGATGAGGTCTGTTACTCACAGTATCCTGGGACCTGGACATATTAGGCCTACTACTCTGCTTAAACTTATGAAAATTCTCCTAAATTATCATGTGTCCTGTCTCAAGTTCATAAATTCTTTTAATTTTGCTTCCCTCAGCTCCGGGGGAAAGAATCTGTTTAAGAAGGCATCTTAGAATAATTGCCAAATCACAGGATTATCATTCTCCCCTCTACTCTTCCTCCATATCTCTACCTAATCATAAGCAATATCTTTCATTTAATAGGCAGCTAATTCAACACTCTCCTCCTCAGTTACGTGCATAACCTAACTGATCTTTCTTACTTCATCTAAATACATTTGTGGGTCCTCACCTACTTTCAACCCATAGAACTCAGGTGCATTCATTCGTATAAAGTCACGAACCTGGGCTGCAGTAGAATTATTCCCTTGCGGCGATGGAACAATAGCCTGGGTGTTAGCTTGGGCATTGGCGGTGACCGTCTGGGCTAGTACTTGGAAAACTGCCCGAAATTTGGCATGGGACACCATCTCACCTAAAGGATCAATGGGTTGAGGTCATTCATTGTTTATGCGAGCTCTATGAGGAGGCATTTTCTGTCATAAAAGAGCATGAATTAAAAATAGAGAGAAACAATCATAGGCATGATGGATTCTTGAAAGAAAGAAACAACTTTTCCTAAAACATCTCATAGCCTCTTGCTCATAGATGCGGTACACTACACACCGATGATCAAGACTCTACGTAATGGGGCTTGTCATTATCCCTAAGACTCTTCAAACCTTAGGCTTTGATACCGAGCATGTAACATCCCAAGAACCTATCCTCAGACGTCACATGGTGCTTAAGGCCACACGTGGCCTCAAGCTAACCCTCTAAGTCTGTCATCACTTTCAGAACTCATTATTGCGCAAATCATGCTAAGATAAAGAGGAATAATCATGTCATGATCATACTTAAATACGAAGTAATACTTCCCTGTACAAATAAAATATTAAAATCTCTATACACGCTGGTACACTAGTCTGACAAAGCTTCTACTACATAGGACTGAGGAGCCATTGGGACAGATCCCCAACTGACTTGTACTAAACTAAAAGTAAACAACCATTTATTAACAAAACAAAATCGAAGACACAGGTCCTCAAACCATGAGGACTCACCAACCACAGAAATATAGATGAAGGTATTCAAAGATCACTGTCACTGCTGAGACTGAGCACCTGAACCTATATCATGAGGAAATATTGAATACAAAAGAGTATGGGAGTCAGCACTTCGGAATGTACTGAGTATGTGGTGGTGGATGCAACATTTTAAATAATATCATAAATGTATTAGAAAATCATACATGGTGACAATAATAACTCTTTTCGCTTGAATTATCTAAGACATCATTATCGTAAGTCATCACTAATAACATATGCTTCATAAATCTCACAAATCCTTTAACTCAACTCAAACTCTTTGACTCATGACTTAGAGTGACTCGGTAACTCATAGTACTAAGATCATTTTGGATGTGGCATTTTCTTATAACCGACATAACTACTCCATGTGAGCCGCATGGAGTCCAATATTTTGCCCTCCTAAATAGAGAACCTCACATTAGTGGGGGTGTCGTACTCTTGCCAGGGAGTACAACCTCAATCTCGTTATCACAATCCCATACTCGGACTCTGGCCCACAATTATCAACATTAATCCTATGGTGGTACGTAGTTTTGGGAAAATACCACATTTCTCGCTCGGTGCTAAATACTCCTCCCAGACTTACCTCAGAACGCGTTAGGAAATACACCTTAATCAATATCAACTCATGGGTCTATTTTAAAGACCAAAACATAAATATATATCTCATCTGTATATCATAAACATCTTGTGGGTTCCTTACCCGACTCAACTGAACACAATCTTTCTCAACATCAAGTATATTTGCTTTTCCAATCATTTTCAAATATCAAAAACTTCAAGGAAACATTGTAGGACTCATTCTTGACTTTCAATCTCAAATATCGGTATATATTCAATAGTTAAATTTCTCATAGAAAGGCATAACTTATGACACTTGTCTTAAATCGCTTAGAAATCATCAATACATAATGACGATATACAACTTATGGAATAAATTCTCAATTTAAGAAACATGATGGTGAAATAATCATAAATATCAAACTTATTCAACTCAAATCTCATCGATCATAAATAAAGAAATTTTGGCGTAAACCCACTTGCAAAATCATGTAAATCAATAATAGAAAGTAAATCCTTAGGCACAAGAACGAAAGGAGTGTTCTTGTTCAAGCCCTACATACCTTGAATTATAATTTTGGAGATGTAGAAACTTGTTTAGAACTTCTTCCTTACACCTTTGAGCTAAGATCCTTGATGCCTTTGACTAGGGGAGCTTAGTTCTTGGACAACTTGGAGAAATCTATGGAAGATACTTGAATTTCTTGGAAGGAGTTTTGATTTTTGGGTTGAGAGAAAACCCTAGTTTTCTAGAAAATTCTTGGAGAAATTGGAGAGAAATAGGAGAAAATGATCTTCTCTTTACTACTTTGATGTATATATAAAGCAACAAGGAGCGGAAATGACCAAAATGCCCTTTTGAAAAAGCTGAAATTCCCTGATCAGGGCCTGTGATGGTCGATCTGACGGTCCACCAGATCGTCCGTCACTCAAGTACCAAAATTGGAACGTTTTTCCTCAACGTGACGATCGAAGTGACTGTCCATCAGAAAAGTAATGTACCACCAAGTCGTCCATCACTCGAGGGCCAGAAATGAGACATTCTGTCTCGACCTGGCAGACCCCTTGATGGTCTGTCAACTTTTTGATGGTCCACCATTTTGGCCATCACACGGTGACCAGGAAGAGGGGTCACTGCCATGGCTTGACGGGACACTTGACGGTCCACCAAGGACCTGACGGTCCGCTAGGTCGACCGTCAGACCTGGGCGATCCGATATATCTGAGTAAAATGGCTATAACTCCCTCGTCCGAAGTTGGATTTCAACGAAATTGGTATCGATGGAAAGCTTATTCAATGCTCTACATGACAAAAACTAGAAATTAGAGAAATAAAACATGGTTTAAATATCAATCACTTTAGAAGTCATATATATCTATTTAAAAGATGGATTTAGGCTTAAGAAATGATCGGGGTATTATAAATCTCTTGAAGATAGATACGGGCATCTATTTACCAATCTACGAGATATTACTAAAGATCCTACTCTTACACTTACGAGACCAGTGGGCCTGGTTCTCTAATACCAATTTATGATGATCCCATAGTTAAGGTCTAGATATTATCTACCATAACTCAACCTAAGTAGACAAGTCAATCACTAAAATGAAAGAGAATTCAAAAACAAAACAAAACAAGATAAGATGAGAGTTCTAGAATAAAGTCAAGTCAACACATTTGCAAACTTAGAGAAAGTTTGAACAAAATATATAACATCCCTGGACATTTGGTATATTTCAAAATACCAAAAATACAACTGACTATCTCCAAAAATAAATAAAAACATCAAAAATAGAAAAGAAGAGGTTTGGAGTCTACTCTAAAATCCTTGAGCGAGCCCGTATTTCAAAATCAACAACTCAATAGCAAAAAATTAGCCTCCATATGTTTGTACTAGCACTAGGATCTGTATCGAAAGGGCACTGCTAGGGTGAGTACGGTCTACTTGTACACAATGGTATCATGGACCAACTTGTAAAAGAAAGAAAATTACAAGTAAAAAAAATACTATGAGCATGCCATCTGCAAGCAGAAAAGTTTTCAAATGGTAGCTTACATCATCTCCACTGATAATTCTAATACATATACATATACATATGCATATGCCTATACATATGCATATACTATACATATGCATATACATATGCGTATACATATACATATGCATATGCATATACATATACATATGCATCTACATATACATATGCATATACATATACATATACATATACATATACATATACATATATATACATATATATATGTATGGAAATTAAAAGGAAATAGGCATACACAAAAATACATAGAAACTAATTACACATCAAGTAATGCATAAAAGCGGCATATGGAATGCATATTCAAATATAATGCAAGGTATGGTGAAATAATTTTTTTGAAACTCATTGCTTAAATTTCTATAAATTTCTATATATACCTACATTTATATAAATTTCAAATAATTTGTATACTATCTCAAATTTTCACCAATCTCAGTCTCATAATTCAATCTACCTGACTAGCACATCCCTCGATCTAGGCATCTTTTAAAGTGTCTCATTTTCTTTTTAAAAATTAATGTTTCTCAATGGTACCGATATCTCATGAATGTGTATGTATGAATGAGGATATTTCTCACAATCAAATAAGTATGAAAATAATAAATCCATTCAATACATGTATAATTGAGCCCATAAATCAACTCAGTAAGTCAACATTTTATGATATTAGATCTAGTTTGGTACCATTGAAATAAATATACATGTAAGACATCATAAATATCATATCAATCCATAACTCGAACATTTCTATCATGATAAGGAAAAATAGTGAGTGCTTAATAAGGCCTAATATATCTATTCAAGCCCCCGCACGGGCTTCACATTAAGAATAAAGGGAGTCAAACGCACAGATAAGGTCAATGATGCAAATAAATCCTCCACTCGGGCAACATACAATACATAATATGACAAGTCAACAATAACAAAATAAAACCTTCACACAGGTATCACAAAATATATTATAACTCGAAAAACAAATTCACAATTATTTTTTCAACTTATATCACATTTTACTGATTTATTAACTATCCAACCCAATCTGAAGAAAGATAAAACAACACATACCTCAAAGCATCAAAATTTGAGCCTAAAGAACTTCAATAAAGTTCCTTTGTCACGACTCGGGTTGAGGCCTTGACCGCAACAAGCATCCCGAACCATAAAGGCCCAGGTGCCCATTCTATCTAGCAATCATGCACACCATTCATATATTATATTGAAATGCGAAAAATATAATAAGACGAAAACATGGTCAATCTCTTAATTCAACGGAATAATATGAAATTAGGTTTAATAACATTGAAAACATATAACACTAGACTGTGAATTCTCTAACAATGTGAAAATCAACATTTGTCTAAAGACTAGGACAAGGCCCCAGTCAGATCATACAATGAAATAAATTAATACAGTCTTTCAACCCGACCTTCCAGAATAGAGAATGCTCACCAATTGTAACTTTTAACTCACAAGTCTACTGATAAGCGGGACCCCAAGATTGTGCCTCAGATCCTTAAATATAAAGAGTCAATACAATTGTACTAGTATGTGAAACAATCCAAAATAACATCTTTTTATTACACAATATAGACGAGTGCATTTCATAAAACATTACATATAAGTTAAGTAAAACACATGGGCAAAATTAAGAATTTTCAAATGCTTTCTTGAAATCAAGACTCACACTTTATCTTACTCCTGAGATAGATGGTACACCCTACATTTATACAATCTTACGGGATATATATAATCCGCTCTTGACTCGGCAGTCAAGCCCTTAATCAAAGTATGCCACAAGGATTGGAGTCCTAATTACTATTATAGTATACCAGTGTCTCAAGGACAAGTATACGTTGGTATTAGTCAAATTATATCACCTGAATCAGCAAACTCGATTCCTAGCGATGAGCCCTTACACTCAATTCCCAGCGATAAGCCCTTACACTTAAACACTTTATTCGAGTAACCATCTATCTCTTTTAAGCCTAATTTTAGTTCTTTAAACAACATGCTTCATAGACAAAGTCATTCAATGCTTAAATTCTTAAGAGCATGTCATCATCGGATATCGTTATACCCAGACTTACAAGTCATTAATATCATATCAATGTTATAGCCAATCTCATTCGGATCAAGCATTTGACCTCCAAAGAACCATAATATCTCAAGAGAGTCAATATTTTGAAATCTTATGAAAACTTATGCAAATAACCTCTCTTTCAAAACTTAAAACATATGGTGGTCATGTCAATTTACTTAATCACATGCAATTCTTCTTTTTAATGAAAGAGTATAGTTATAGTAAAGAACTCCTTTTCATCATATCATAAACCATGTCAAACACCATGATGTTGAGAGACTTATTTTAAAATCGTAATTCATGCTTTAAAAATTCACTCACAATACAAATATACACTTTAATTCACAACAAAAGAGGGAAATTCATTGTCCATGCTATCAATTCAACATTCCAAACTATATAGGTATATGCATAAAGGGTCAAGATTTTATTACCACAAAAAGGGTTCAACGCAATACATATATTCTTATCAAAATGATTTAATAACATGCTTTTCAAAATAATATTCAAAACCCTTTCTCGCAACATGATTATAAATTTTTAAACTTGATAAAAACCATAAGATCCATGCCCATGGAGTTTGAGGATAATCCCACATACTTTAGGTCTTTTAGTTCAAAGAATGAGACACTAGCCTTGACTTTTTTCTTTACAATCTTTACTTAGAAGATGAATCCTTGATCTTTGGGAGGGAAGTTAGGGTTTTGTTTTGAAGGAATGAGTAACTTTTGGCATACTATGCTTTAATCATGACTAAATTTCATGTTATGGCTAAGTTATGATGAGGGAAAAGATTGAAATACCCTCCTAGACCCGAGAACAATAATAAAATGAACTAGATACCCGACTTATTGAGTGATGCACCGCATCGATCCTATCAATACGATTACTGACGTGAAGCGATGATATCGTATTACACTTCTATTTTGTTCATCCAAACATGTCTAAAATACTATCCAAAAATCCAAAATTTCCTCGTGACACCCCCTTTACACCCCTGAACATGAATCAACTTAAAAATCTGTGTCTTAAGGTCAAGAAGATTGATTTAGAAATCTTAAAAAATTATGGGCTTAAAAAATAACTAAGTTCTTTTGACACTTAGAAAATTTTCAGGTTGTTAGCCCTTTAAGCATGATACTAGGTGAGGTATTAAGTTAAGAATGCTACAGTGTGTTACATTATCCTCCCTTAGTATCATTCGTCCCCAAATGATGGTTCAAAACACAGACAATCACGACTTCAAGTACATAAAGGAAAAGATAAAGATAGTAAGATATGATTTATACCTTCTATGTCATCATTCATAGTCTCAAAGAGGTTTGGGTATATATTTATCATATTATATTTTGACTCCAAGTAGCTTTCTCAACTTTTTAATTCTTCCCCAACACCTTAACTGAAACTATTTTCTTATTCCTTAGCTTTCGAACTTGGCAATCCACGATCGCAATGTGTTCTGCTTGGAGGAAGCTACTACAAGCAACACAAGAGAGAGATCTCTAATACAACTTTTCAACATGGGAAACTGGATGCACGGAAGCCAGACTCTCAAGCAAGTCTAATTTATAGGCAACCCCACCTATCCTCCTCATAATCTGATAGGGTCCAATATAACGAGGACTGAGCTTCCCTTTCTTCCCAAACTGCATGACTCCTTTCATAGGGGAAACCTTTAGGAATACCCAATCATCAACTTTGAATTTTAAATCTGTCCTTCTAATATCGGCATAAGACTTCTGACAACTCTGAGAAGTCTTAAGTCGCTCCCTAATGATCTTTACATTTTCCATTGCCTGATGAACAAGTTCAGTTCAAAACAATCAATTTTTACCCAATTCATACTATCCAATTGGTGACGTACATCTCCCCGTATAAATTATCTAAAAAGGAGCCATCAGAAACTGGAATGGTAGCTATTATTGTAGGCAAATTCTATCAACGACAAATGATCTATCCAACTACCTTTGAAGTCAATCACACAGGCCCTCAACATATCCTCAAGGGTCTAAATGGTGCATTTGTCTTTCCCATCAGTCTAAGGGTGGAAGGCAGCACTCAGGTTCACATTGGTGCCTAAACCTCTCTAAAAGGATCGCCAGAACTGTGAAGAAAATTGCATACCTAGTTCAAGTATTATAGACATCGAAGCCCCATACAACCAAACTACCTCATGAATGTACAACTTAGCATATCCATCCCCCTAATAATTTATTCACACAGGAAAAAAATAAGTGGACTAGGTCATTTGGTCTTTAATCACCCAAATGGAATCATATTGGTTTTGATACTTCCGGATCCCTATAATAAAGTTCATATTAATCATCTCCCACTTCCACATGGGTAGAGCTATCGCTTGGGAAGTGCCACCTGGCCTCAAATGTTCTACCTTGACTTGTTGACTATTCAAATACTTAGAAACAAAGTTAGCACATCTCTTTTCATATTATTCCACCAGTAAATAGCCTTAAGGTCATGATATATTTTCGTAGAGCCAGGGTGAACAACATACATCAAAGTGTGAGCCTTATTAAGAATTCTCTCTCGCAATTCATCCATGTTTGGCACACAAAGCCTACCCTGATACCTCAAAATTCTATCACTTCTAATTTCAAAAATCGTCACCTTCTATTGACCAACATCTTTCTTAATCTGCGCTAAGATGGGATCATTAGCCTATTTCTCTTTAACTTTAGCACATAAGGCAGATTTAGCAATCTGATGAACAATTACTCCTCCATGAAGTTGAACTCCTAGATTTGCAAGCTGATGTATATCTTTCACCATCTCCCTCTTCCATTTCTCAATATGAGTAAGACTGCCAATTGATAACCTACTAAGAGTTTCGGCCACCATATTGGCCTTGCTCAGATGATAGTGAATGGTGATATCATAATTCTTTAACAATTCTAACCAACCCCTCTTCCTGAGATTCAGCTCTTTCTGTGAGAAAACATACTGCAAACTTTTGCGATCAGTAAATATATCTACATGCATCCCATAAAGATAATGCAACCAGATCTTAAGTAAAAACACCATATCTACTAACTCTAAGTAATGAGTGGGATAATTCTTTTCATGAACCTTCAACTGCCTAGATGGATAAGCCACCACTTTACCATGTTGCATCAGGACACACCCAAGTCCCACCCAAGACGCATCACAGGTGACAACAAAACCTTTTATACTATCAGGAAGAGTCAAAACTGGTGCGATAGTCAACTTATTTTTTAGTTTCTCAAAACTACTTTCACATGAGTCAGACCACAAGAATTTTGCCTTCTTCTAAGTCAATTTGGTAAGAGGAGCAGCTATGGAGGAAAAACTCTCTACAAATCTTCTGTAATACCCTACCAAACCCAAGAAGCTCTGGATATCAGTTGGAGTCTTGAGTCTGGGCCATTTTCTCACTGCCCCAACCTTTTGGGGATCAACCTTAATTTCCTCACTAGAAACAATATGCCTCAAGAAAGCATTAGCACTAATAAAGAATTCACACTTGGAAAATTTCGCATATAACTCATGATCTTTGAGGGTCTTAAGGACGGTTCAGAGGTGACTAGCATGATCTTCCTCATTATTAGAGTAAACTAAGATGTTGTCAGTGAAAACTATGATGAAAAGGTCCAAAAACTGATGGAATACCCTATTCATTATGTCCATGAAAGCAGCAGGGGCATTATTCAATTTAAAGAACATGACTAAAAATTCATAATGACTATCGGGTTTGAAAAGCTATTTGGGAATATAAGCCTCCCAAACCTTCAACTAATAATACCCCGAACGAAGGTTTATCTGGGCAAAACATTTGGCACCTTAAAGTTGGTCAAATAGATCATCAATTCTAGGAAGAGGTAATTTGTTTTTAACAGTGACCTTATTCAGCTGACGGTAGTCAATACACATATGAAGAGAGCCATCTTTCTTACGTATGAAGAGTACTGGGGCACCCTAGGGAGAGACACTAGGATGAATAAAGACTTTATTAAGAAATCTTTTAGCTGTTCTTTCAGCTCTTTTGGTTCAGTAGGAGCCATTCTGTATGGCGAAATTGAAATAGGATGAGTGTCCGGCAACAAGTCAATACCAAAATCTATCTCCCTGTCAGGTAGGATCCCTGGGAGATCATCAGGAAAAACTTTTGGGAGTCTGTTAACTATAGGGACAAACTAGAGGGAAGGACTTTCAGTACTTTAATCATTGACACAAATAAGATGGTACAAACTACCCTTTGATATAAGCTTCCGAGTACTAAGATAATATATGAACTTTCCCTCAGGTGATAAGGAATACCCCTCCCAATCTAACACTGGTTCATTCAGAAAAGAGAAAGTGACTTTTTAGGTTCTACAGTCTAGTATGGTATAGACGAATGGAGCCAATCAATCCGCAGGATAGCATCAAAGTCAACCATATCAATAACTATAAGATCTACCATAGTATCATGATGACCGACAGACACAACACAGTTTCTATACACCCTCCTAGCCACAATAGAGTCACCGACAGGAGTGGAAACAGAGAAAGTTTTAAGATATTTTTAGGCTCAAAACCTAAACTAACAGGCACATATGGGGTCACATACTACAAGGTAGACCCGGGATTAAGTAACACATACACATCATGGGAGAAAATTTCTAACATACCAATAATAATGTCTGGTGAAGCCTCTACATCCTGGCGGTTAGACATAGCATATAACTGATTGTGACTGCTCTCAGTAGCTGAAGTAGTACGCTTGGGTAGTGGTGGTAGTGTTGTGGAGTTAGCTTGGGATCTTTCTCCCTTAACATTTCCTCTAATAATGAGGCAGTCCTTCTTGAAATGACCTGAATGACTATAAGTATAACTCACGCGCTCACCATAGATACACCTTACTGGATGGTTCCTCCTGCAATTTCCATAACAAGGATATGGCCTAAATGGTTGGTCCACACTCTCCTGGGACTAAGTACCCTGCAATCCTGCTCTATTGTTAGACTAAAAATTCTGAAACCGTAGATCAACTAGAGGTCGGGTACTGGGGAACTGGCTGAAGACTGAGCATTACTCCAAAATATTTTCTTTGGCTACTTGTTACCCCAATTATTATCACCTTGGTGTTGGCTGTTATTCTGGTTTGTAGAACTGGACCTCTTAACCTGCCTGTCTCTCTCCCTAGCCTTTGCCAACCTTTTCTTATGATCTTCAACTTACTATATATTAAAGGATAATATGGAGAAATCGATATCTCTATTCAGTATTGCTTACTTGAATTCTAACACCAGATCATTCGAGAGACCAAATGAAAATTTTCTAATGCGAGCCCTCATGTTACCTGCCAACTCTGGAGCATATCTGGATAGCTGGGTAAACTTCAAGGTATACTCCTTAACACTCATTTTTCCTTGCTTTAAGTTCATAAATTCTTCATCCTTTGACTCCTCAATTCCTGGGGAAATAAATGGTCTAGGAAATCTTCCACAAACTCACCTCACACAGAAGGCACAAAATAACTACCCTTTGAATCCTCCAATTCATTATACCACTGATTGGCCACATCCTTCAACTGATACACCGTCAATTCAACCCCTTAAACCTTGTTCACATACATGACTCTAAAAATTTTCTCCAGTTCATCAATGAACCCTTAGGGGTCCTTCTCAACCTTCATGCCAGTAAATATAGGTGGGTTTAGCCTCATGAATTGACCAACTCGTGTAATCTCAGATGAACCAGAGATAGAACCTAAAACTTTAGATCGAGGGTTTGAGAGGCCACTAGCTGTACAATTATATGGATGTACTATCAGAACTCAACACCTAAAACTTTTCTCTGAGGAGGCTAGGGACGGTTAACACCAGTCCATGGAGCCCGAGGTGGACTAGTCGGAACTGGAGGAACTCTCAAAGTAGCAAAAAACTCTGGGGTATGAGCTCTATTATGATTTCGTGTCCCATGAGTGGGACAGACATCCTCGGCTTGGGTGTTTTTTCGTTGGTCTTATGAAGAGGCATGATCAATTTTATGAAATACAGGGAATCATTCATTAGATGACATCAAGACTAGACGGCATGGACTAAATCATGAAAGAAAGAGAGAGACAATCCTAAACTTCCAGTAACCTTCTGCTTATAAGTGTGGTGCTTTACACACCTACAAACAGGACTCTACCCAATGTGATTTCGCAGATACCCTAGGACCATGAACCATGCTCAGATACCAAATTTGGTCATGAGCTAGGTTGAGGCCCTGGCCGTGAGGAGCATCCCAAACTATAAAGACTTGGGCGCCCATCTCGATCTGGCAATCATGTACACCATTCATATATTATAAAGAAATGCAGAAAATAAAATAAGTTAGAAACATGGTTAATCTCTTAATTTAGTGGAATAATATGAAATTAGGTTCATAGCATTCAAAACTCATGACACTAGTCTGCGAAATCCCTAACAATGTAAAAATCAACATCTATCTAAAGACTGGGACAAGGCCCCTAGTCGGACCATAAAATGAAATAAATTAATACAGTTTTTCAGCTCGACCTTTCGTAATAGAGAAGGCTCACCAACTGCAACTTCAAACTCATAAATCTACTGATTAGCAGGACCCCGAGATTGTGCCTCAGATCCTAAAATATAAGGAGTCAATACAATTTTACTAGTATATGAAATAATCCAAAATAGCATCTTTTTATTACTAAATATAGACGGGTGAATTTCGTAAAACATTACATAAAAGATAAGTAAAAGACATGGGCAAAATTTAGAATTTTTGAATGTTTTCTTGAAATCAAGACCCATACTTTATCTTACTCTTGAGATAGATGGTACACCCTATATTTCTACAATGCCACGGGCTATATGGAATTCGCCTTTGACTCATCCGCCAAGCCCCCAATCCAAGTATACCACAAGGATTAGAGTCCTACTTACTATTCTAGTATACCAGTCTCTCAAGGACAAGTATACATTGGCATTAGCAAAATTATATCACCTGAATCGACAAACTCGATTTCCAGCGATGAGCCCTTACACTCAAGCACTTTCTTCAGTAACCATCTACTGCGTTTTAAGCCCAATTTTAGTTCTTTAAACAAAATGCTTCATATACAAAGTCATTCAATGCTTAAAATCTTAAGGGCATGTTATCACCAATTATCGTCATAACCAGACTTGTAAGTCGTTCATATCGTACCAATGTTATATACCATCTCATTTGAATCAAGCATTTGACTACCAAAGAATTATAATATCACTAGAGAGTCATCATTTTTAAATCTAAAGAAAACTTATGCAAATAACCTCTCTTTCGAGACTTAAAACGCGTGGTGGTCATGTCAATTTACTCAATCACATGCAATTCTTCTTTTTTAATACAAGAGCATAGTTATATTAAAGAACTCCTTCCCATCATATCATAAACCATGTCAAACACGATGATGTTAAGAGACTTATTTTAAAATCGTATTTCATGCTTTCAAAAATCACTCACAATACAAATATACACTTTATTTTGCCATAAGAAAGGGAAATTCATTGTTCATGCTCTCAATTAAACATTCCAAAATATATAGGTATATGCATAAAGGATCAAGATTTGATTACCATAAAAAGGGTTCAACACAATACATATATTCTCATCAAAACGATTTAATAACAAACTTTTTGAAATAATATTCAAAAACCCTTTCTTGGAACATGATTATAAATTCTTAAACTTGATAAAATCATAAAATCCATGCCCATGGAGTTTAAGGATAGTCCCACATACCTTAGGTCTTTTAGTTCAAAGAAGTTTTTTGTTTTACCTCTTTTATTTTCAAAAAATGAGTTTGAAAATGAAAGAGGTAAAACAAAAAAACTTCTTTTAAAAATATATTCCCCGAGGTTATAATAGTCTATAATTGAAAACGAGCTTAAAATGATGTTAAAATTATGAAGAAAATATGTTTATGCTTTACCAGCAAAATCCTAAAATCTCCCATTTTGAAATCAATATTAAAGAGTGGTTTTAATAATATAATTCAAAGTATAATAATAAAAATAAGGTTTTGGAGCTTACCCAAACTCAAGTGGTGATGAAAATCCTAAAAAAATCACCTAAATCCAAATTTAAAGATCCAACAATGATGAAATATTAAGAAAAGAAGTATATACATAGTGATGGTTGCTTTAGAGGTTAAATGACTGCTAAAGCAGTACTAAGACGCTAATATGGATACCTCTTAAGCAAAACCTAATTGCTGAAGTGGTTGTTGCTTAAGCAATCTCTGGATGGTAAAGAGGCTACCTCTTAAGTGATCCTTTATCGCGTAATCGGTTACACCAGATATTAGCTCATTAGCAAGTATGCAAAGTTGCTGATTGATCCCTTTGAATTCGCTCAGAATCTAGTGAATGCAAATGAACTGTGATAATATACTAAATTCAATGTTTTGGACTTAATGGCAACGTCAAATTTTTAAAAAGGATCGTTTTCTTTGACTTAGTCCCTAGGACCCCTATAGGCAAATTTCTCTGGCTTTCAAATGAAGGATCGAAATGTAAAATAAAGGTTTCGACTACAAACTGACCCTTCTACTAACCTAAGTTCAATATTCTAAATCTAATACAACTATTCAAAACTCCATCCAACATTCGAAACATCGAATATTCACTGAAATCAACTGTAGGACTTTTAGAACCTAACCCTCAAAGTCTGTTAAAATTTTTTTGAAGGCATTGAAAAATGTATCCATCATACACACACACCACAAAATAAACATTTAGCAACTACGAAAAGAAAAAATGGGCAAATCATATAAAAGTAAAATTTTTACAAATCAAATCCATACACTGAAGGGGAAGATGTTACTACTTCCTTCACTAATAATATTTGTCCAATATAGTAAAATTAGATGTCCAACCGTACTTGTTCAATTTGGACTATTGATGAATAATTTACCTATTTTTGTTAATTTTATCTTTGATATTAAATGTTATTATTATCTTATGCATTTTTCAAAGAAATAAATCAATTATATTCAAAGGATGATATGATAAAACTATCTATATTACTATTATTTCCTAATCTGTATGTCCAGCCAATTATGAACAAGTATTATTGAACAGAGGAATCAATAAATATACTTTAAATATTCTAAATTATGTTTCGGTTTACAACATATACATTCACAAATGTAGAAGAACGAGAAAAATAATTTGGATAAAATCAGAGGTAATTATTAGCTTAATTGAAGAAGCTTATTTTTTTCCCAAAGTGCTTAATTTTTATTTTAAAATTATTTATTTTAAAAAAGTAAGGTATTTGACCAAGCTTTTGAGATAAAATAAGTATTTCTGGGGAGTAAGATATGCAGTTATTAAAAAAATAAAAAAAATAGCTTTTTCTAAAAGTACCTTAGAGAAAAATGTACTTAAAAGAACTTATAAAAGCTTGGTCAAATACTTATAGCTGCTTAAAAGTGTTTTTAAAATTTATTGGTCAAATACAAACTGTTTCTCGCAAAAAGTATATTTTTGAGAAACACTTTTTGAAAAAAAATACTTCTCAAAATAATTTGTTGTTGAAAGGTTGACTATCCCACATACGCTAATATAGTCTTCGAAAGTAGATAGCTACTTCAGGAGATAGGGAACTCGCCTATATTACATAACTATTGTGAGACGAACGGGGTGGTAGACATGTTGACAAAAGAAGAAGCACATTTTAATTACTGTAGCAATATTCCAGAATGGACGGTTCTATAATTGTTTGTCAGTCATATAATGAAAGCAGACAAAATCGGAACTATTTTCGTAAGTCCAACTATCAGTCCCGAAGCTTTTCATTATCTCACTACTGCTATGATTATGTATCTACTAAAGTATCTTCTTTGGTATCAGAGCTATGTTATTTGAAAATAGAGGAGTTCTATGTATTTATTTAAGAAATTCATATTATGATAGAACTAAATTTAGAAATCTACCAAAATATTATAAATATTAATGAATAAAATCGACCAATCCCAAAAATATAAGGAACTAAAACAAATATTATTTGAGAAACGAAGAGAAGTAAAAATAAGAAAAAAAAGACTACAATAAAATTTAATTATTGGAGTATGTCAAAAATCAATAAAAGAAAAAAAAATATCATATTAGAAGCTCTAATAGAAAACCTAGAATACATACATCAACATGACTGATAGACAATCAAATAGATAAAATGAATAAAGAAGAATTCATAATAGATGAAAAAACATATGAAAATTACGAAGGGTTAAAAATAAGAATAGTATTTTCTAATTTAGGAAGAAGAGATAAGAAAATAGATGAACATTTATATTTAATGTTAGAGAAAGAAGAATTAAAATTAGAAGATAAACTAACAGTTATGGTAAGAATAGCAAAAGAAAATGAAGAAATAAACAGGAAAAAAATAGAAAAAATAAAACAACAAACTATGGATGAAATACGGAAAATAGAAGAAATAAAAAATAGTAGAATTACTGAGTTATAAAAAGAATTACAAATACTAAAAGATCTATATAAAAAAAGACAAAGAGAAAAAGATGAAAAGGATAAAGAACAGAAACTACTAGATGAAATAAATCAATTTAAAGAAAAATTACAAACAAAATATGAAGAATTAAAGGCCAATGAATTAGAAATAAATACAATAGATACTGAAAAAAACAAATGATTATGATTCAGAAGATAGTGAAACATATACAGAAATTTTAGAAAGATTAGAAGATCTAGAAATTAAGGAAAAAGAAAAAGTAGTTTATAAAGAAAATATATAAGAAATAAATACTCTTGATAAAGAAGATGACGAAAACATAATACCTAGTACATCAAAAATAAAAAAGCTAAAATATAATTACAAAAATAAGTACAACCCAAAAAATGAATATAGATGGACACCAAAACAAATAGTTAATAAAAATTACAACTTCTTAGATTTAGACTGTGTAATAGACAAAAATAAGACGATACAATTATGGGTAGTATATATATCAAAACAATTACTAGATAATAGCATAGACACAACAAATACACCAGAATATACAGAAAGAACACTAATAGGAACAGTAAAATTATGGCTATCAAATTTAACTGAAGGAAGTAAAACGGTACTAAGATCTGACAAAAATACAGAAGGAACAACTAAAGCATCACCCATAGAAATATTAAAAAAAATATGAAATGGCTATAAGAAATGAATTTAGTAGTATAGAAACAGAAGAAGAACAACAAAATATAGAAAAGGATACAAATAGAAATTTAATGTTGAAATTAGCAATATGTAATATTTGCTACATAGATAAATATACATGTGCATTCAAAGAATATTATTATAAGGGAAAATATAATGTAGAAGAAAGTAAAGAAATAAGGAGATTATATTTTAGCAAACTACCTGAACCATTTAGTTCAAAAATAATAAAAAGTTGGGATGAAACAAAAATACTAGATACTCTAGGAGCAAGGATAAAATTTTTACAACAACGGTATAGGAATATATGTGAAAAATATAGAGAAGAATTAAAAATGGAAAAAACATTAATAAAGAATTTAGCATGTTGCAAAGATAAAATAACACCCCAATTTGGATGTGAAGAAAAATACTACAAGAAAAGAAAAAGACATAAGAAATATAATAAATATAAGAAATCCCAATATAAATATAAAAAACCAAGAAAAAGATATTACGTAAAAGACTATAAACATAAAAGACCATATAGAAAGAAGAAATCTATAAAAGAATGTAAATGTTATAATTGTGAA